>NW_007171386.1:0-663 GCF_000164805.1 Carlito syrichta | reverse complement strand
AAAAGACGCCTCCCACGTGCATCACGATGGCAACCATGGTTCCCCAGGGAAATGTCCATGTGGGTGGAGGATGATGGAGTGATTGGGAGAGGAAGGGGCCCTACCCCCGCCCAAAGGGTGGCAGACAGGGCGACCATAGCCTGGACTGCCCTTGGCATTGCCATACCGCCTTGATCTCTCTGTGCCCGATGGCCGTCTTAGGTTGGTGTGTCTGTTCCGTGAGCTCACACATGTCTTTGCCATGGGGTACGAGGGTGGAGGGTGGAGGCCAGCCTTCTGGTGCACGTGGTTGAAGGCACAGGAAGGAAATGTCTAGTGGCCACCTTTGAAACCTCCCATGAACAATAGGCCAGAAAGTGCCTTTTCCTCTCCCATCCCTGAGGAAGACTCCTTGCACTGGGTGTCAGGGGTGGTGTTGGTGGTGCTGGTAGTGATGATTATTATTTGGAGTCGGAATCCCTCTCTGTCACCCAGCCCAGAGGGCAGGGGCACTCTCACCACCACCACAGACTCCAGCTTCTGCGCTCATGCGATCCTCCAACCTTGGATCCCTGAGAGACTGGAATCACAGACCTGCGCCACCACACCCGGATAATCTTTGGACTTATTATTGATGGCCGAGATGAGGTCTTGCCCAGTGTCCTGGGCTGATGTTGAACCTGC
>NW_007171385.1:0-541 GCF_000164805.1 Carlito syrichta | reverse complement strand
GAGGGCAGTGGCATGCTCCCGTCCACCGCAGCCTCAACCTGCTGGGCTCAGGTGAACTTTCTGCCTCAGCCTTCCAATTAGCTGGAACTACAGGCATGCGCCCCCATGCCTAGCTAATTTTTTGATTAATTGTAGAGATGAAGTCTTGCCAAGGTACCTAGGCTGATCTCGAACCGGCAGACTCAGGCAATCCTCTCACCTCGGCCTCCCAAAGTGCTGGGATTATAGGCGTGAGCCACCACGCCTGGCCCCAACAGCAATTTCCTGTTACCAGTTTTAGAACTTTGAGATTATTAATTTATTGGGGAGCAGTTTTGAAGGGGAGACTCCAAAAAGGAAGTTAGAGCAATTAATTTTCTGATGGTAAAAATAAAGAAGGGAAAATACTTCTCTAACAGTAAGGGTCATTTTTTTTTAGTTACTTGTGGAGACATTACTTAGCAGCTGTAAGTGCTTCCTAAACTAGAACTTGTTCATATTCATTTATCTCTTGGGTACACCTGTATGTCCTCTATGTCCTTCCAGTGTGGTCCTTCTGAAT
>NW_007171384.1:0-844 GCF_000164805.1 Carlito syrichta | reverse complement strand
CATCAAACCGCTTCAGGGAAGATCTGCTGGGATCGCTGCCCCCGCTCCTGCGACGGAGACTGTCCTGCCCACCCGGCGCAGGGCTCCTGTTGCCTGCTCGGAGGCAGGCAGCCATCTTGTTCCTGTCCGGCCCCACCCCCTCTGGGGCGAGCAGATGAGATAGCACCACCTGCTGGCGATTCAAGGTAACAACACCGAAACGGGAGAGACAAGCTTCATAAAGACATAGACTAAACTTCTGAACCGAGGTTATTCTGAACTGTCCTTCACAGCAGATCAGGGGAACTGACCCTAACTGCAAACTAATTTACCAGCTTGAAAAAAAAAAAAAAAACGAGAAATCAGACCTGAAAGGACATTGGACTTAAACGAAATGTCTCAGAGTGTGCTTCATTGATTCTATTAGTTTAATGACTTAATTCTATTCCTACTGTATTGTTCCCTTTTTTCTCTTTTCCCTTTCCTTTTCTTCTCTTTTATTCTGTCTGTGAACCAGGTCTTTGTATAGAGGAACAGCACACTAATAAGATGGTTGGATAGCTGGTATGCTAGCATCACTATATGTTTTATTTTTGTTTGTATGAGAGTTGGTTCGACTGTAGCGGTGGTCTATTGTTTTTATCTGTTTCAGTATAGGCCTCTCTCTCTATTTGTTGGCACACTCGTTTGTTTCCCCCTTTACTCCTCTATCTCTCCACTCCCCTTTTCAACCCACTATCTGCTCCATTCTTTCCCCTCTGCTAACCACATTTTATTTCAGGGAGTAAACCTACAGCCCCACTGCCCTGGAAAGATTCCAGGGCAGTGGGAAGTGGGTTCCACATTATCCACACGCCTGTCAGCG
>NW_007171383.1:0-779 GCF_000164805.1 Carlito syrichta | reverse complement strand
GGGGCGAGCAGATGAGATAGCACACCTGCTGGCGATTCAAGGTAACAACACCGAAACGGGAGAGACAAGCTTCATAAAGACATAGACTAAACTTCTGAACCGAGGTTATTCTGAACTGTCCTTCACAGCAGATCAGGGGAACTGACCCTAACTGCAAACTAATTTACCAGCTTGAGAAAAAAAAAAAAAAACGAGAAATCAGACCTGAAAGGACATTGGACTTAAACGAAATGTCTCAGAGTGTGCTTCATTGATTCTATTAGTTTAATGACTTAATTCTATTCCCACTGTATTGTTCCCTTTTTTCTCTTTTCCCTTTCCTTTTCTTCTCTTTTATTCTGTCTGTGAACCAGGTCTTTGTATAGAGGAACAGCACACTAATAAGATGGTTGGATAGCTGGTATGCTAGCATCACTATATGTTTTATTTTTGTTTGTATGAGAGTTGGTTCGACTGTAGCGGTGGTCTATTGTTTTTATCTGTTTCAGTATAGGCCTCTCTCTCTATTTGTTGGCACACTCGTTTGTTTCCCCCTTTACTCCTCTATCTCTCCACTCCCCTTTTCAACCCACTATCTGCTCCATTCTTTCCCCTCTGCTAACCACATTTTATTTCAGGGAATAAACCTACAGCCCCACTGCCCTGGAAAGATTCCAGGGCAGTGGGAAGTGGGTTCCACATTATCCACACGCCTGTCAGCGAATACCAGGACCTGCAGACAGATTTTGAATCCCAGCTCTCCCCTTAAGTACATCTCAAAACTGCAAAAAGGACCACCG
>NW_007171382.1:0-690 GCF_000164805.1 Carlito syrichta | reverse complement strand
CTGATTCTATTAGTTTAATGACTTAATTCTATTCCTACTGTATTGTTCCCTTTTTTCTCTTTTCCCTTTCCTTTTCTTCTCTTTTATTCTGTCTGTGAACCAGGTCTTTGTATAGAGGAACAGCACACTAATAAGATGGCTGGATAGCTGGTATGCTAGCATCACTATATGTTTTATTTTTGTTTGTATGAGAGTTGGTTCGACTGTAGCGGTGGTCTATTGTTTTTATCTGTTTCAGTATAGGCCTCTCTCTCTATTTGTTGGCACACTCGTTTGTTTCCCCCTTTACTCCTCTATCTCTCCACTCCCCTTTTCAACCCACTATCTGCTCCATTCTTTCCCCTCTGCTAACCACATTTTATTTCAGGGAATAAACCTACAGCCCCACTGCCCTGGAAAGATTCCAGGGCAGTGGGAAGTGGGTTCCACATTATCCACACGCCTGTCAGCGAATACCAGGACCTGCAGACAGATTTTGAATCACAGCTCTCCCCTTAAGTACATCTCAAAACTGCAAAAAGGACCACCTCCAACCTACAGTGCAACTTCAGAATTGAACAAAGTAAGAGGACGTACATAAAGAATAGGAGATTGAACAAACAGAAGTAAAACCAATCCCTTTACCCCTGAATAACAGAATTAAAGAAGACGGTGACGTGGAGGGAAGGAAAAGTAGGGAGGGGGGGAAAT
>NW_007171381.1:0-751 GCF_000164805.1 Carlito syrichta | reverse complement strand
ATTCTGGAAAGATAAAGAGAAAGAAAGAGAAGAGGGGAGAAAGAAAGAGACTGGACTCCTGCTCAAGTGACCAGAAGCCGTTTAATGGGTGTAAACCCAGGGCTTTTATCTCCAAACTCTGCAAAGTTATCATGGGAACTCCTGCTGCTATGGTTACACAAAAGGTAGGATGTGCCTTTCACAAGAAAAGGTCCGAGTGCACAGAGGACACCCCCAACTCTCAAGCAGATGTATTTTTCAAACATGAGGAAAAACATGAAGTTCTTATCCAGTTTCTATGTACCCTGAATTGTTTATATCTACGTAACATTGTTCAATGCTTACACCTAAAACCAACATAATGATATATTGCCTTTTACCATTCTATGCTAATTCAAACTGGTTTCTATAAAACAATTGGTGCTATGGTTACTCTCTCCTAGCACTAGCCAGCCTAATACAAACTTCACTGGCCCCCCTAAATCAAACTGAACTAACCACAGTTCTGTAATAAAATGGTTACTTAATTTTTCTTAATCTATATAAACTATTTTCTAAAACCTATATCTATAAATTTCTAAAGATCGCATCAAGAGAACCTGTGATCTGCACTATGGCTCCTCAATGTGACTGAAAGGCAAACTTAAATTGTGATAAAGCAAAAGACCATAAGCCGTGAAGAATGGGAACAATAGAGTCCTAGGTGTAGCTGTGTACATTCCGGTCTCAGAGTTTTCTGTTAGAGCCAGCTGGAGCTTTTCTTGGTAGTTTG
>NW_007171380.1:0-702 GCF_000164805.1 Carlito syrichta | reverse complement strand
ACAGTGAGTCTTACTAAGGGAGAAAAAAGCATCAGGGATTTGAACACGAATCTGGGGAATGGGTGTCCTTTATATACAGGAAACTTCATGGTCTCTTGCTAAGGATGAATAAGGAATCTGGGTTACACATATCCTCAATCCTAAAAATCTACAAGGCGTCTTTCTAAGGGTTAAACAAGAATCAGTGTTTCGAAGCAGGAATCTGGGTAATGGGAGTCTTCATATACAGGAAACTACACAGCCTCTTGCTAAAAAAGAATGAGGAATCTGGTTTACAAGAGTCCTCAATGTCAAAAATCTACTGGGCATCTTGCTAAGCGCCATACAAGAATCAGGTTTTCAAAGCAGGAATCTGGGGAATAGAAGTACTCACATACAGGAAACTGCATGGGCCCTTGTTAAAGAAGAATAGTGAATCTGGGTTGCATGAGTCCTCAGTTCCAAAAATGTACAGGGTGTCTTGTAAAGGCCTACAAGACTCCGGGCTTCGACGTCCCCATATTTTTCAGAGCTGTTCCTATGTGGATATTATGAATCAGTCACTCCTGAAATCCAGCAACAATCTGGTCCACACGATAGTTTAAATGAAAATAAGGCACTAGAAGTCCATTAAGATTCTGTATCCTCTAACGCCAAGTTCCAGGACAGAAGTAAACATCTCGGGGTTTTTTCAATCTAAGCCCTGAGTTCAGGGTTACCTTG
>NW_007171379.1:0-713 GCF_000164805.1 Carlito syrichta | reverse complement strand
ATAAAGAATGAGGAATCTGGTTTACAAGAGTCCTCAATGTCAAAAATCTACTGGGCATCTTGCTAAGCGCCATACAAGAATCAGGTTTTCAAAGCAGGAATCTGGGGAATAGAAGTACTCACATACAGGAAACTGCATGGGCCCTTGTTAAAGAAGAATAGTGAATCTGGGTTGCATGAGTCCTCAGTTCCAAAAATGTACAGGGTGTCTTGTAAAGGCCTACAAGACTCCGGGCTTCGACGTCCCCATATTTTTCAGAGCTGTTCCTATGTGGATATTATGAATCAGTCACTCCTGAAATCCAGCAACAATCTGGTCCACACGATAGTTTAAATGAAAATAAGGCACTAGAAGTCCATTAAGATTCTGTATCCTCTAACGCCAAGTTCCAGGACAGAAGTAAACATCTCGGGGTTTTTTCAATCTAAGCCCTGAGTTCAGGGTTACCTTGTACTCCAGAAACTTCAGGTAGTTCAAGTATTCGGAATTAGAACCTTGGGTTTAGATGTTGCACAATGTTTACAAGGTATTTTGGGGAGAGGACCAGGGTCTTGGTTTCCAAGTCCATAGGAACATTCTGGAGTCTTTCTATTGAGAGCCACGGGTCTCGATTTCCAGTGAACCGGGAAACATCTGGTCATTTTTCTGAGAACAAAAAAGGAATTTCGGACACTACGTCCCCAGAAAGCTTCTACTCATGTTACCATGTGGAA
>NW_007171378.1:0-816 GCF_000164805.1 Carlito syrichta | reverse complement strand
GAAAAGAGGCCCGGGGCCAGGGAATTAGCTATTAAGGAGACCCACTGGAAAGAGTAGGATCTTAGGGCTGGATCAGTCCCCTAGGAGCAGGGGACACGGACATTAATAATGAAAACTCTTATTGGAAATTAAAATAAGGGGAAAAAACAGAGTGGAAAATGATGGAGGAGAAACTGACCGTGTGAATTGTGAAAGTAGGGATGCAAGACAACAGGAAGGAACCAAGAAAAAAGAGTCTCTGAGCAGGAGGAGGGGGGTAAATCAAATTCAGCAGATGAGGTCAAAGCTTTGCCAAGTACCAGCGCGTGGCATAAGGTCAAATAAATAATACATTCAAATTGTAGACAATACAGAAACACTGACAAACCCACATGACATATACCACAAGAAATCAGTCATCCGTATTCATACTACCCAGATGACCATTACAGCATGTTTTCTAAGCATTATTTGACTTTGGGAGTGAGCAAAGCCCAACCAAGCTGATCCCCTGACTGTGTTCTGAGTGGTTTGTGTGCTGAAGAGAGTGAGGGAATATTCACACAGGATTCTGAAAATGAGACAGTTAATTTTCTTCTGGGGAAATGTTGTAGGTGGTTAAGGCATTATGGATTTGTGACCCTGAGAATTTGGAGACCACCCAGTAGGTAGTTTTCAAACTGTGTTTTTCAGAGTTGTATAGGTCCAGCACAGATCCCTCAGAGGTTGTCTGGGGGCAGAACTGAGTGGACAGTCAAGTGGCCAGGGCTATATGTCTCCCAACCTGGCTTCAACCCAGCAGCTCTGCTTTATCTGGCTTATGTTGTCCTTTCCAGA
>NW_007171377.1:0-1210 GCF_000164805.1 Carlito syrichta | reverse complement strand
CAGCTGGCTAGCTAGGTAGCTAGTTAATTAAGTCAGCTAATCATGTCAGTTAACTGGCTAGTTAAGTCAGCAAGCTAGCTATATAGCTAGCTAGGCACTGGCTAGTTATTTCAGCTAGTAAATTCAGCAGTCTAGCTAGGTTAGCTAGTTAAGTCAGCTGGTTGTCAGTTGCCTAGCTGGGTAGCTAACTAGTTAAATCAACTGTCTAGCCAGCTAGCTATCTAGTTAGGTCACCAAGTTAATTCAGCTCGCTAGCTAGCTGGATAGCTAGGTAGCTAGATAGTTAAGTGAGCTGGCAAGCATGCAGGATAATATGTAGCTAACTAGTTAAGACAGCTGGCTAGCCACCTGGCTAGCTAGTGACATCAGTTAGTTAAATCAGCTGGGTAGCCAGCTGGTTAACTAGTTAAGTTACCTATTTGAGTCAGCAGGTTAGCCAGCTGTCTAGCTAGTTAAGTCTGCTAGTTAATGCAATTGGCTATCCAATTGCTAGCTAGTTAGCTAGCTAGTTCAGTCAGCTGGCTAGCCAACTAGCTAGCTGATTATGTCAGCTAGATAAGTCAGCTGGCTATCCACCTGGCTAGGTAGGTAGTTAGCTAATTAAGTCAGCTTGGTAGAGAGCCGGTTAGCTAGGTAATTCAGCAAATAGTTAGCTAAATATTGAATTCAGGTAGTTAAGTCAGCCAGCAAAGTAGATAAGTCACCTAGCTAAGTCAGCTATTTAAGTCAGCTTTCTAATTTAGTCAGCTGATTAAGACAGCTAACTAGGTAGTTAGCAAATGGGATAAGTCAACAGGTTGAGTCAGGGAGTTAGCTAGTTAACTAATGGGTTAAGTCAGCTGATTGAGTCAGCTAGCTAGCTACTTAGCAAATGGGTGAGTCAGCTGCTTGAGTAGGCTAGCTAGATAGTTAGCTAACGAGTTAAGTCAGCTGGATAAGTCAGCTAGTTAGCTAGTTAGCTAAAGAGTTAAGTCAGCTGATGGAGTCAGTTAGCTAGCTCGTTAGTTAATGAGTTAAGGCAGATGATTAAATCAGCTAGCTAGCACGTTGGTTAATGAGTAAGATAACTAGTTACCTAGCTGATTAAGTCAGCCAGTTAGCTAGGCAGCGAACTATTTAAGTCAGCTTGTTAGATAGGTAGTTAGCTGGTTAGCTTACTATTTAAGTCAGCCACCTAGCTAGGCAGCTTTTTAGTTAGTTAAATATTAAG
>NW_007171376.1:0-768 GCF_000164805.1 Carlito syrichta | reverse complement strand
GACAGCTTCTAGCTAGCCAAATGGATAGACAGCTGATTTAACTAGATAGCTAACTACATATCCCACTGGCTTACCAGCTGATTTAACTTCCTAGCTACCTAGCTAACAAGTTGGCTAGCGAGCTGAGTTTACTAGATGACTTAACTAGCTAGCCAGGTGACTATCCAGCTGACTTAACTAGCTAGATACCCAGCTAGGCAGCTGGCTATCCAGCTGATTTAACTAGCTGACATAACTAGCTAGCCAGCTGACTTAACTAGCTGACTTAACAAGCTAGCTACCTAGCTAGCCAGCTGAATTTACTAGCTGAAATAACTAGCTAGCAACCTAGCTAGATATCTTGCTGGAAAGCCAACTTAACTAGCTGATTTAACAAGATAGCTAGCTGACATAACTAGCTGACTTAACTAGCTAGCTACCTAGCTAGCCACCTGACAAAACTAGCTGAAATAACTAGCTAGCCTGCTGTCTAGCCATCTGAATTAACTAGGTTTTAAATAGCTAGGGAGATGGCTAGTCAACTGGGTTAACAACGTGATTAATTAGCTATTCAGCTGGTTAGCCACCTGACTTAACTAGTTGATTAACGAGTTAGACTGCTCACTAGTCTGGTGACTAAACTAACTGGCATAACTAGATATCCAGTTAGATAACCAGCTGAATTAACTAGAGCTCTAGCTCTCTAGCAACCTGGATAGCCAGCTGACTTAACAAGCTGACTTATTTACCTAGTCAGCTGGCTAACCAACTGACTTAACTAGGTCACTA
>NW_007171375.1:0-728 GCF_000164805.1 Carlito syrichta | reverse complement strand
TTAACTAGCTAGCCAGGTGGCTATCTCAGCTGATTTAACTAGCTAGATACCCAGCTAGGCAGCTGGCTATCCAGCTGATTTAACTAGCTGACATAACTAGCTAGCCAGCTGACTTAACTAACTGACTTAACAAGCTAGCTACCTAGCTAGCCAACTGAATTTACTAGCTGAAATAACTAGCTAGCAACCTAGCTAGATATCTTGCTGGAAAGCCAACTTAACTAGCTGATTTAACAAGATAGGTAGCTGACATAGCTAGTTGACTTAACTAGCTAGCTACCTAGCTAGCCACCTGACAAAACTAGCTGAAATAACTAGCTAGCCTGCTGTCTAGCCATCTGAATTAGCTAGGTTTTAAATAGCTAGGGAGATGGCTAGTCAACTGGGTTAACAACGTGATTAATTAGCTATTCAGCTGCTTAGCCACCTGACTTAACTAGTTGATTAACGAGCTAGACTGCTCACTAGGCTGGTGACTAAACTAGCTGGCATAACTAGATATCCCGTTGGATAGCCAGCTGAATTAACTAGAGCTCTAGCTCTCTAGCAACCTGGATAGCCAGTTGACTTAACTAGCTGACTTATTTACCTAGCCAGCTGGCTAACCAACTGACTTAACTAGGTCACTAACTGGCCAGTCAACTGGCTAGCCAACTGACTCAACTAGCTATCTAACTAGCTGGCATGCTTTCCAGCCAGTGAATTAACTAGCTTGCTTACTACATAGC
>NW_007171374.1:0-1583 GCF_000164805.1 Carlito syrichta | reverse complement strand
ATTAGAATTTAGACATGGTATTATCAGATAAAGTAAATAATAAAGTATAAAAGACAATAGTTTAGATATTTGAGATTTATAGAAGTTGTGATACAATTTTAGGTTAAGGATAAGTTCATAGGTAATTAATATACAATCATAGGGCAGTATAGAAATGTAGTAGGTTATAAGAATTATAAAAATAAATAGTATAAAATTAAGGTAATAAAATTAAGTCATTTTAAGTAAACGTATAGATTATAGTATAGTGTTAAGTTGATAATATTAATCGTCAAAAATATTAAAAGTTAGTAAAATTGGATTGAACTTAGAGTTAACTTGGAAAGTTTTTTAATCAGGGTTTAGAACATAGAGTATAATATGAATGATTTATTGAACATTGTGGAAAACATTTTGAACAATCTGTATTGAAATTGTGCACCTATGATTCATACATCATGGAATTGTAATTGTTCACTGGGAACTTGAAAGTCTTGTGATGGTACATGATTTGTAAAGCGTGTTACACATCAATGAACTTGTACGCCCCCAGCAAGTAATTGTCACACTGCTGGAGATTATAGAAAATGGTATATAAGTTGGAAAAAGTTTGAATAAAATTGGCTTCAGTCTTGGCCAGACTGTTCCCAGAAGAGCTGCCTCCGTGTGGTTTCTTCTCTCCGTTCTGATTCACCGGTGCGGTCCTAACCCCCCCTTGGTCAGTGCAGGTCACCGACAATATATGTTTAACTGTTGTTTTGGGGATCAAATGAGATAATGTATTTGAAAAAACACATACAATTATTATATTCAGGAAGTAACTTAGATAAATAATCCAGCAGGAGTGACCATTTTGTTTTCAGATACTCAAGACAAATAAAAATAATTAATGTGTAGGTCACAGTCTCATTTCTTTCCTTACTTAACCGTAACTTTATTGACCTAAACAATCACCAGAGATGTAAGAAGTTGGAAAGGTTACAATAAACTTCTGAAACTGAGCACAATTTTTTTTGGTAGTTCATTGATAAAGACAACAATCTAACTCTTTCATGAATTGCAAATCTGGAAAGTATAATTTAAAAAATATGTAAACATCAGCTGTTCAGTTGAATGCATGTGCATTGTGTTTTTACCCTACAGAAAGATTCCACACAATTTCAAAATAATTAGTGTTAAAGTATGACATTGCATTTGTCTATGGATTTGGCTCTTTGGTCTTACATTCCTTAAGGTTATGCAGGTGGCCGGCCCAAAGTTGTGTGAAGTTGCATAGACAGTATTACTTCTGTATCAGAAGACACTGACTGGATGCCCTTACAACAGAACCTGGGAATCCACCCAGACTTACCAAAACACGGTTGAGGGAGTCCAGCAAAAGTGAGGTGTGCGAGTGTGTGAGTGTGAGTGCATGGGACAGAGTTACAAAGGCCACCATGTCTGTGGTCTTTGGCCGGGGCAGGACAGAGGGAAACTGGCAGCACAGCCTGCACGTGGTGGGCAGCATCCCGTGAATTTGGGAGAGGAGGCTGCATTGGAGGACGAGGGGTGAGAGTGAGGAGGGATATCTCGTGGGTGGTTTCCAGGGCGTGATAGGATAAGGG
>NW_007171373.1:0-784 GCF_000164805.1 Carlito syrichta | reverse complement strand
GATGTTTAATTACAAACATAGTATTATTTACAATATGATAGGGAGACCCATATTTGTATTCCCCTTCCTGCAATTTAATTATTTGATTTGTTAGCATTTGATGTGCTCTCTCAACTATAGCTTGACTTTGAGGATTATACAGAATTCCTTAGAACGAGAGATGCCAAACTGAGAATAAAACGACTGAAATGCTTTTGTTGCATATGGAGGAGCATTATCAGTTTTTGATTTTTGGGGTATACCCAGCTGTAAAAAACAAGAGAAGAAATGTTGGTCTACATTTTTATAGGCTTCCCCAGTTCTGGGCGAGGCTAAAATTACATGGGAAAATGTGGGCACTGTCACATGTAGAAAGGACAATTTTTCAAAATTCTGGAAATGAGTAACTTACATTTGCCACAAAACATTAGATTTTAAACCATGGGGATTAACTCTTAAGGGGAGAAGGCTATTAGAAGTAGGACATGAAGTACAATTTTTTATGATTTGTCTAGCCATTTATCTTGGAATATGAAGCTGGTGCCTTAAAGCTGCAGTGTTTTGGTGAGGAATCTATGAGACTGCTGAGCTTGATTGACTAAAGAACCTACAAGGCGAAGGCACATGATCGATTATGTCAAGGCATCTGCTAATTAATTACCTTGATGTAGAGGTCCAAGGAGTCCTGAATGAAATCTAATATGACCTATGATAAATGGTTGGGTTCTAACAATTATTAATTGTTGTAATTGGATAAGTAAATCAAGAATAGTTGCCTTATTAACAGGAATAGTGGCTTTTTTTG
>NW_007171372.1:0-798 GCF_000164805.1 Carlito syrichta | reverse complement strand
TTTTTAAGAGTTTGAGTTATTTCTATATTTTGGTCCTCAAGCTCTGAGATTCTTTCTTCTGCTTGGGTAATTCTGCTTTCCATGCTTATCAGTTTGTTATTTATTTCATTCACAGTATTCTTTATTACTGTTATCTCAGATACCAGCTCCTTCCTAGTTTCTTCTTGTGTCTCCTCAATTCTTTTTAATCTCTCCATTATAGTTTTGATATCTACATTTGCAGTTTGAGACCCTTCATTCTTGGGACTTTTCATTGTTTGTATTCCAAAGTCAGTTTTCTCAGTGTCTGCTCTTCCAGGCGTCTGGGAGAGACCCATACTCTTCTTTTGGTGTTTCTTCATTTCTGTAGATTTTTCTCCCTCTCCGCCTTTCCCTCCCCCTCTTCAATTCTGTTTTTGAGGGAAGGTGGGGTTGCTTTTATTTCTCTTCTGCAATGACCTGTTCTTCCTTATGAGGGTCTTCTGGTTTTGTTCACTTTTGCCTCTGCTTTACAGTCTGTCTATTCAGCAGTTTGCAGTCTTGGTCCGTTCAGAGTATCTCACCAGTTCATCTATGCCGTCGCCATCTTGCCCCATCTCTCCTGTTTTGTTTTTATAAATTGACATGGTCACTGTTGAGAATTTTCCTGTAAATTGCTTGTCTATAAGGTCAAAAGTCGGAGTACATTAACTTTTCTGTGATGGTCTCCTTTGTTTTGCTTTTTTTGTCATGATTTTTAGGTTTTTGTTTGTTTTTTCTCATTGGTGTGATTACTTTTGAGAGTTTCTCTCTAAATCTTTTTTTAAAATTAGTTCCAAA
>NW_007171371.1:0-11175 GCF_000164805.1 Carlito syrichta | reverse complement strand
TTTATCCATTTTGCCATTCTATGTCTTTTCAGTAGTGCATTTAGTCCGTTCATATTTAGGCTAATAATTGAAATGCAAGAGTTGATCCCTGTCATAAGGGTCTTACACAGTTGTTCCTGTTTATTTGTTGTCTTTCTTTGCGTTTTGGAGTTGGTTCATGTGTGTTTTCAATCTTTTGCCTGTACTCTTGTGAAGAATGCTGTTTTTCTTTTTGCTTTTTTCTTCTGTGTTCAGTACTTTCTTAAGTGTTTCTTGTATATGTGGTCTAGTGGCGGCGTAGGTTCTTAGGGATTGGATGTCTGGAAAAGATTTCAATTCTCCCTCACTAATGAAGCTTAGTTTGGCTGGTAGGTTATTCTTGGTTGAAATTGTTTCTCTTTTAGAACTTTGAAGATAGGATTCCAGGGTTTTCTGGCCTGCAGGGTTTCTGTGGATAAATCTGCTGCTATTCTAGTTGATTTTCCCTGGTAGGTAGTCTAGCCTTTTTCTCTTGCTGCCTTTAGGATTTTTCCTTTCATAGCTACTTTGTTTAGGTGAATTATTATGTTTCTGGGAGTTGGTCTTCTCATTTGTTGTCTTGCAGGGGTTCTCTGAATCTCTTATGTTTGAATTTTTTCATCCTTGATTAGATGAGGGAAGTTTTCTTGAATGATTTCATGAAATGTTCGTTCCAGTGTGGCTTCTGTTTCTCTTTCTGCCTCAGGAAGCCCAATTATTCTTAGGTTTGGTCTCTTGAAGTGATCATTCATCTCTTGCAAGTTTTGTTGTGTCTTTTTGGGTTAGTTCTGTGTTTTGGTCTTCAGCTCTGAGATTCTTTCTTCGGCTTGGCTGATTTTGCTTTCCATGATTATTAGTCTGTTGTTCATTTCCATCACAGTATTCTTTACTGCTGTCATTTCTGACAACAGCTCCTTACTATTTTCTTCTTGTCTCTCCTCAATTTTTAAAATTCTCTCCATTAATGTCTTGATGTCTGGGTTTGTTGCATGTAACCAGTCATTCTGGGGACTCTTCATTGTCTGTGTTCCAGAAACTGTTTCCTCAGTGTCTGATTTCCCAGGGGTCTGTGTAAGACCTATATTCTTCTTTTGGTTTTTCTTCATTTGTGCGGTTTTTTCCCCCCTCTCTACTTTTTCCTTCCCTCCACATCACTGTCTTCTTTAATTCTGTTATTCAGGGGTAAAGGGATTGGTTTTACTTCTGTTTGTTCAATCTCCTATTCTTTATGTATGTCCTTTTACTTTGTTCAATTCTGAAGTTGCACTGTAGGTTGGAGGTGGTCCTTTTTGCAGTTTTGAGATGTACTTAAGGGGAGAGCTGTGATTAAAAATCTGTCTGCAGGTCCTGGTATTTGCTGACAGGCGTGTGGATAATGTGGAACCCACTTCCCACTGCCCTATAATCTGTCAATGCAGTAGGGCTGTAGGTTTACTCCCTGAAACAAAATGTGGTTAGCAGAGGGGAGAGAATGGAGCAGATAGTGGGTTGAAGAGCGAAGTGGAGAGATAGAGGTGTAAGGGGGGAAACAATCCAGTGTGCCAACAAATAGAGAGAGAGGCCTATACTGAAACAGATAAAAACAATAGACCACAGCTACAGTTGAACCAACTCTCATACAAACAAAAATAAAACATATAGTGATGCTAATATACAAGCTAACCAACCACCTTGTTAGTGTGCTGTTCCTCTATACAAAGATATGGTTTACAGAGAGAAGAAAAGAGAAGAAAAGGAAAAGGAAAAAACTAAAAAAGGGAACAATACAGTAGAATACAATTATGTCATTAAACTGATAGAATCAATGAAGCACACTCTGAGATATTTCGTTTAAGTCCAATGTCATTTCAGCTCTGATTTCTAGTTTTCTTTTCAAGCTGGTAAATTAGTTTGCAGTTAGAGTCAGTTGCCCCTGATCTGCTGTGAAGGACTGTTCAGATTAACCCTTCCTTCAGGAGTTTGGTCTATGTCTTTATCAACCTTGTTTCTCCCATTTCGGTGTTGTTACCTTGAATCGCCAGCAGATAGTGCTATCTCATCTGCTCGCCCCAGAGGGTGTGGGGCCGGACAGGAGCAAGATGGCTGCGATCCCAGCAGATCTTCCCTGAAGCGGTTTGCTGTGGATCTCCTCCCAGAGGCCGCGGCAGCGGTGACAACGGCGACCGGCAGTGGCAGCGGCATTTGGGGGAGGGACTGCGGCGGTGGTGGCGGCGGCGGCGGGATTCTTTGCAATGCGTCCAAACTGTCCAGTCATTGTGATGGCAATGGCCGAGCTCTGTCTGGAGAGCAGACTGCGATGCTGGGGTCCCCAGCCCCCTGGGGTGAGAGTCAGAGACCCACTGCAGATCTCCCTTGCAGAGGGCTTCAGGCGCCGGGTTGCCCCATCGCCATCTTGCCACATCTCCCTACAATTCTTAAAAACCCAAAGTGTAGGTCACATCTGGGGTTGGACAAATGCCCCCAACATTGCAGCGAGCACTTAATCTCAGCTGGTAGGTGAAAGGACAACAGGCTTCTGGGCACCTATCAGTGATGAAAGAGCTGACACTTCATCCACAGGGTTGGAGTTGAACTACAGGTGATGCACAGCAGGTGCATTGTCTCTGGATTGACTACTGGGGAATATGACAGCAACAGGAGTGTGGAGTTGGTTGGGTCATGGATTCATAAAGAGCTAAACCTACAGGCTCAGGTGTGTCACTCAACAATGGATAGCAAAGAGTGATAGTTGCAATGGCCCTTCATGACCTCCAGCCAACAATCAGATAGATCTGAGAACCAGGCTCATGATGTAATGACAAAGGGCCAAAATATCCAGAAGCCAGAGGGGTGTACCCGCACCACAGGATAAGCGGGCAATGGAAGTTTCCTATTTTGGGCCCTCCTTGATCTGACCCTTTATGTGTCTCTATTTTTGTTTGTTTTCATTTGCTTCCTATTGCTCCCTTAAAATGGGATCCTAACTATAGGTGTCTGAGTTCTGTGAGCCATGGTAGAAAAAGAAGCACTCCAAGAGAGTCACGAGAACCCCTACATCTTCAGCAAGTTGCTCCAAAGCATGGTTGTCCCAAGAACCCCAAATTTAAGGCTAGCATCGGATGCATGTTTAGTCTTGTGGCCAAATTTGCTCATAACCCATGAAGTCTAGGCTGACTCCTAGTCATCTTTTCTAGCTAGTGTCAGTATTGACTTTTTACTACAATATAGCAGTCGGTTAAAGAGCTCAAAACTTCAGAAGTGGGCATAGAGGAGAAAGATCCACTTGCTGAGTAGAATCCTAAGAATGTTGGTGATCCCTGCAGTGGTGACCATGACACCAGCATCACAGAAATGCCCTCATTTTCAGGCCACACCTCACCTCTGGTTTCTGCAGTGAATGTGGCAGTCAGTCCCCCAAGGATCCAGACTAGACCCAATGCAGGGAAGCATCCATGCAAAACCACTCAAATGGAAGGTCCTAGTTCCCAATTTGTCTTATGTGGAGTTTCTGTGTAGAACACACACTGACTTCTGAAGACAACAAAGAAAGCCAAGAGTTAAAAACAAAAAGATGTGCCTTGAGAGGAATGTCAGAGCATGTGCTATGTCACCTGTTTGCTGAGTCCATTCTGGGCTGACACCTTTCTGACACCCATCAGGGTCAGTTTGTCCAGTGGGTGGCACCCCACACTCCACTGTCATTTTAAGAAGTCTTTCCATGGGATGGACGTGTCATGAACACAAGCAAGGCAGTTAGGGGTGTTGAGGGGATGAGCTCTGGCCTTTTCTGACTTCTGGAGGTCACACTGTTTTTTGGTTCACACCCCAACATCCCATTGACCCTAACCACAGACTCAGGCTCCCATCATCTTCTTCCTCTTCAAAACTCAAATCTCAGCCTGCCTTGCCCTTACAAGGACACTAGTGATTTCATCAAGGGTTCAGCCATACCATGCAGGAGAACCTCCCAATGTAGAGATCTTTAATTTGATTACCTTTGCAAAGCCCATTTTCCAGTGAAAGAATCTTTCACAGGTCTCAGGACACATTTCCCAATCAGAAGAACTGATCATGTCTCATCTTCATATACACCCACTTTTGGACAAAACCTCCTTTTTCCTGACCCTTGTACTTGAGCTTGGTAATATTTTGTCACCTTACTCATACCTCCTCCTGCCCCCCTGGCACACTGTAGGCTCCCACTGCTTCTCCCCACTAGGAGAGAATTTTTGCACTAGGACCCAATATGGCCGCTGAACTGTTTGGAAGACAGGGACTTTAAACTGACAATGATGTCCGGTACCCTGTTGTATGCTCAACGACCAGAATCACTGCCTGTTGTGTTCATATGAGGCCCATTGACTTGGAAAGATAATGCTACAGAAGGGTGTTATCACAAACCTTGGAAGGAATCCTACAGAACAAGAGTTAAGGATATATTTTCTGCTTCTTTAAATTGATTTTTTTGGTTACATCCAAGGTACAGGCTGTATTATTGTTGCTCTTGTTGATTTCTCTGTTTTATCATTTTTGGTGATTTCTTGTTTCTTATCGGAGTGGTTGTTTTTGACAATTTCTCTCTAAACCAATTTTTTTGTTAGATCCAGAGTTCCATTGGTATTATCCTTGCTACAGTGGATTCCTCTGCTCTGCCATTTTCCTACTGTATTTTTAAATTTATTTTGTTTACATATATTGGTGTAGTTTCTTTTGAGAGTTTGTCTGTAATTGATTTTCTGTATGATCCAAACTTCAATTTGCATTGTCGTTGCTGTGAAATTTTTTCTGTTTTGCCATTTTCTTGTCGTGTTTTATGTTTTGTTTTGTTTTTTTTTCATTAATCAGTATTTTTTATTATGGTTTTGTGGAGTACAGTCAAGGGTTAGGTGTACAATGACGTTTCATTCAGGCACCCTGTAGATAAGAATTGTTTTACCATCCCCCGACAGATATTTGCTACTGTTAATCCCATCCCCCTCCCCCCCATAGTTTCCCAGTACCATCAGTCATTTTCTTATAGTATTGCATTGGATGTTCAAGGTCCATTATATGAGTGAGAACATGTGATATTCGGATTTTTGTTTTTGTGAGAGGTCACTCAGTATTATAGACTCTAGTTCCATCCAGGTTGCAGCGAAATTCATGATTTTATTCTTTTTTATAGCTTCGTAGTATTCCATCGTGTATATGTACCACATTTTTTTAATCCAGTTCTCTTTTGATGGGCAGCATGGTTGTTTCCAGGTTCTTGCTATTGTGAACAATGCTGCAATATACATACATGTGCAGGTATCTTTTTTATAGAGTGATTTGTGTTCTTCAGGGTATATTCCCAGTAGGGGGATTGCAGGGTCATATGGAAGGTCAATTTTTAGAGCTTTTAGGAATCGCCACACTGCTTTCCACAGAGGTTGCACTAGTTTACACTCCCACCAACAGTGTAGAAGTGTTCCCTTTTCACCACACCCTCTCCAGCAGCTGTTATTTTATGAGTTGTTGATAATTGCCATTCTGACTGGAGTTAGGTGGTATCTCAGTGTGGTTTTGATTTACATCTCCCTGATGATTAGTGAGGTTGAGCATTTCTTCATGTGTTTGTTGGCTGCTCGAATATCTTCTTTTGTGAAGTGTCTGTTCATGTCTTTTGCCCATTTTATAATGGGGTTGTTTGTTTTCTTCTTTTCAGTACGTTTCAGTTCCTTGTAGATCCAGGATGTGAAGCCTTTGTCAGAACTACAGTTGGCAAATACTTTTCCCAGTCTGTAGGCTGTCTCCCTGCTCTCTTGATGGTCTCTTCAGCTTTGCAGAAGCTTGTCAGTTTAATAAGGTCCCATTTGTCTATCTTCTCTCTTAAGTCCTGTGGGTTTCGGGTTTTGTACAGAAATTGGATGCCAGTTCCGATATCCATGAGAGTATTTCGTTCCTTTTCTAAGGTTCTTATGGTTTGAGGTTTTACATTTAGGTCTCTGATCCATTTGGAGTTAACCTTTGTGCATGGGGATAGATAGGGGTCCTGTTTCAATCTTCTGCATGTGGTCAGCCAATTTTCCCAGCACCATTTACTGAATAGGTTCTCCTCTCCCCATTGGTAGGTGGTGGGGGCTTTGTCGAAGATGAGTTGGTTGAGAAATTCAGGTTTTGCTTCTGGAATCTCAATTCTGTTCCATTGATCTATATGCCTGTTCCTGTACCAATACCAAGCTGTTTTGATGATTGTAGCTTTATAGTAAAGTTTGAAATCTGGTATTGTGATACTACCTGCTTTGTTTTTTTTGCTGAGGATCGTTCTGGCTATTCTTGGATGTTTGTGTTTCCATACGAATTCCTGTGTTGTTTTTTCCATGTCTGAGAAAAATGTTGTTGGCAATATGAAGGGTATTGCATTGAATTTGTAGATTGCCTTAGGTAAGATGGACATCTTCACAATGTTGATTCTTCCGATCCATGAGCATGGGATATTTTTCCACTTGTTCATGTCAGCTTTGATTTCTTTGAGCAGTGTTTTGTAATTTTCATTGTAAAGGTCTTTCACGTCTCTGGTTAGGAAGATGCCAAGGTATTTCATTTTTTGTGTGGCTATTGTGAATGGAATTGTGTTTTTTATTTGGGTTTCTGTTTGTTTATTATTGGTGTAGAGAAATGCGATTGTCTTTTGTACATTTATTTTGTATCCTGAGATTTTTCCCAAGGCTTTTATCAATGTAAGGAGGCCTTTCACAGATTCTCTTGGGTTTTCAAGGTACACCATCATATCATCTGCATAGAGAAATAACTCAACTTCCTCTTTTCTTATTTGAATACCTCTGATTGCCTCCTCTTCTCTGATTGCTTTAGCCAGGACTTCCAATACTATGTTGAACAGGAGGGGAGAGAGTGGGCATCCTTGTCTAGTTCCAGTTTTCAGGGGAATTGGTTCCAATTTTTGTCCATTTAGAAGTATGCTGGCTGTGGGTTTCTCGTAGATGGCTTTTACTATTTTGAGGTATGTTCCCCGTATGCCTAGATGTTCAGGGGTTTTTATCAAGAAGGGGTGCTGGATGTTATGAAAGGCTTTTTCTGCATCTAGTGATATGATCATGTGGTTTTTGTTTTGACATCTGTTGATGTATTTAATTACATTTATGGTTTTACGATGTTGAACCAGCCTTGCATGCCAGGAATGAAGCCTACTTGGTCATGGTGGATGATTTTTGAGATGTATTGCTGATTTCGGTTTGCTAGGATCTTGTTGAGAATTTTAGCATCTATGTTCATCAAAGATATTGGCCTGTAGTTCTCTTTCTTTGTTGGATCTTTACCTGGCTTGGGTATCAATGTGATGTTGGCTTCGTAAAATGATTTGGGGAGAGTTCCATCTTTTTCAATCACCTGGAATACCTTCAGTAGGATTGGTATCAGTTCCTCCTTAAATGTCTTGTAGAATTCTGCTGGAAAGCCATCTGGACCTGGGCTTTTTTTTGTAGGAAGTTTTCTTATTACGTGGTCGATTTCCTTGATTGTTATTGGTCTATTTAGGGTCTCAATTTCTTCTTGTTCCAACCTAGGTAGGTTGTGTGATGTCAGAAAATCTTCCGTTTCCTTCTGGTTTTCAAGTTTGTTTCCATACAAGTGTACGTAGTAGTCTCTAATGATCTTTTGTATTTCTTCAGGGTCAGATGTGACTTCATCTTTTGTGTTTCTGATTATGCTTATTTGGTTTTTTTCTCTTTTTTCTTGGTCAGTCTAGCTAGGGGACCATCAATCTTGTTTACCCTTTCGAAGAACCAGCTGTTTGTTTCATTGATTTTTTGTATTATGTTTTTGTCTTCTATGTCCTGGATTTGGGCTATTTTGGTGATCTGGATTCTTCTGCTGAAATTAGGATTTTTGTGGTCTTGCTTTTCCAGCTTCTTTAGGTGACTTGTTAGGTTGTCAATTTCTGTTCCTTCCATTTTCCTCATGTGTGTTTGTAGGGATATAAATTCCCCTCTTATTACAGCTTTCAAGGCATCCCAGAGAGTTTGGTAAGATGTATCTTTATTTTCATTTGTTTCATCTTTTGGTCTCTATTTTGATGTCATCATTGACCCAGGAGTTATTTAGCATCATGCTGTTTAGTGTCCATGTCTTTGTGGGTTTTGGGGGGACTTTGTTGGTGTCAATGTTTATTTTTATTCCACTGTGGTCCGAGAAGGTGCATGGTAGAATTTCAGTCCTTTTAAATTTGCTTATTCTTGATTTGTGTCCAATTATGTGGTCGATCTTAGAATATGTTCCATGGGGTGATGAGTAGAATGTGTATTCTGTGGTCTTTGGATGGAGTGTTCTATAGGTATCAATTAAGTCCATTTGGTCCAGAGTCTCATTGAGGTTCCGGATCTCCTTGCTGATTTTTTGTCCTGATGATCTGTCTAAGGTTGTGAGTGGTGTATTAAAGTCCCCAGTTATTATGGTGTTAGAGTCAATGTCTTTCTTTAGTTTTCCTAGAAGTTGCTTTATGAATGTTGGCACACCTATGTTGGGTGCATATATGTTTAGGATAGATATTTCTTGCTGATGGAGGAAGCCTTTTATCATTATGTAGTGGCCCTCTGTATCTTTTTTAATTTTTGATAGCTTCCATGGTATTTGTCTGAAATTAGGATCACGACTCCTCCTTTCTTTTGTGTTCCCTTTGCCTGAAAATTTGTTTCCCGTCCTCTTACTTTGACTTTGTGTATGTCCTTTCTAGTGAGATGGGTCTCTTGAAGGCAGTATATTGTTGCCTGGTGATATTTTATCCATTTTGTCATTCTATGTCTTTTCAGTGGTGCCTTTAGTCCATTCACATTCAGACTAATTATTGAAATGTGAGAGTTCGTCCCTAACATGGATTTCTTATAGAGTTGTTGTTCTTCCACTTGGTTTTTTCTTTTTTCTTTATTTTTTTTTCTTTCTTTTGGTTTTGGAGTTGGTTCGTGTATATTTTATTCTATTCCCTGTACTCTTGTGAAGAACGTTGTTCTTTTTTCCTTTTCTTCTGTGTTTAGTACTTTCTTAAGTGTTTCAGTAGAGATGGTTTTGTGGCTGCATAAGTTCTTAGGGATTGGATATCTGGGAAAGATTTTAATTCTCCCTCACTGATGAAGCTTAGCTTGGCCGGGTAGGTTATTCTTGGTTGAAATTGTTTATCCTTTAGGACTTTGAAGATAGGGCTCCAAGCTCTCCTTGCCTGCAGGGTTTCTGCAGATAAATCTGCTGCTATTCTGATTGGTCTTCCATGGTGGGTGATCTGGCCTTTTTCTCTTGCTGCCTTTAGGATTTTTTCTTTTGTGCCTACTTTATTTAGGCGAATTATTATGTGTCTAGGAGTTGATCTTCTCATTTGTTGTCTTGCAGGGGTTCTCTGAATCTCTTGTGTTTGAATTTTTGTATCACTGATTAGATAAGGGAAATTTTCTTGAATGATCTCGTGGAAAGTTTGTTCCAATGTGGTCTCTGTTTCTCTTTCTGCCTCAGGGAGTCCGATTATTCTTAGGTTAGGCCTCTTGAGGTAGTCACTCATCTCTTGAAAGTTTTGTTCTGTCTTTTTTAGCTTATTTTCTGTGTTTTTAAGAGTTTGGGTTATTTCTATATTTTGGTCCTCAAGCTCTGAGATTCTTTCTTCTGCTTGGGTAATTCTGCTTTCCATGCTTATCAATTTGTTATTTATTTCATTCACAGTATTCTTTATTACTGTTATCTCAGATACCAGCTCCTTCCTAGTTTCTTCTTGTGTCTCCTCAATTCTTTTTAGTCTCTCCATTATTGTTTTGATATCTACATTTGCATTTTGAGACCCTTCATTCTGGGGACTTTTCATTGTTTGTATTGCAAAGTCAGTTTTCTCAGTGTCTGCTCTTCCAGGCGTCTGGGAGAGACCCATACTCTTCTTTTGGTGTTTCTTCATTTCTGTAGATTTTTCTCCCTCTCCCCTTTCCCTCCCCCTCTTCAATTCTGTTTTTGAGGGAAGGTTGGGTTGCTTTTATTTCTCTTCTGCAATGACCTGTTCTTCCTTATGAGGGTCTTCTGGTTTTGTTCACTTTTCCCTCTGCTTTACAGTCTGTCTATTCAGCAGTTTGCAGTCTTGGTCCGTTCAGAGAATCTTACCAGTTCACCTATGCTGTCGCCATCTTGCCCCATCTCTCCTGTTTTGTTTTTATAAGTTGATATGGTCACTGTTGAGAATTTTCCTGTAAATTGCTTGTCTATAAGGTCAAAAGTCGGAGTACATTAACTTTTCTGTGATGGTCTCCTTTGTTTTGCTTTTTTTGTCGTGATTTTTAGGTTTTTGTTTGTTTTTTCTCATTGGTGTGATTACTTTTGAGAGTTTCTCTCTAAATCTTTTTTTAAAATTAGTTCCAAAGGTCAGGATGTATAATTGTTGCCGATACTTTTCTGTGTTTTGATTTTTTTTTTGTTTTGGTATAATTGTTTTGCAGAGTTTCTCTCTATGTAGCATAGACTGCAGAACAGTGGCTTGATCACTGTTCACTGCAGTCTCCCAATCCTGAGGTCAAGAAATCCTCTTTCCTCAGCCCCATTAAAACCTAGGAATGCAGGAGCAAAAAGACTACTCCTAGGTTTTTTAAATTGTAATTTTGTTTTAATAATTTATTTTGTTTTAGACACTTTAATATCTTTTTCACAATGTTGCTTTCCAAGGAGTTACTAATTTCTTTTTTTTTTTCTTTTCTTTTTTTCAGATTAGCAAGAAAGAGTTTTTGTATACATCACATTTGGGAAAGACAAGGAACCATTCAGTCAAATCTGTAAGAGGTAGAGGAGCACCTCTAAATGGTAGTGACCATTCTCCCAGACTCAAGACTAGAGAGTGACCCAGAGCTTGGGTTATACAGGTTAACAGTCAAACCAGGAAAGGCCCAGCTTATGGTACATGCAGGTCTCTTTTACTCTTTGTGGTGAAATGTCTCACCTAAAGTATTATTTAAACTACACTGGTCTTCTACATGATCAATACACGCACGCGCGTGCGCACACAAACACACACACACTCTCTCTCTCACACACACACATACAAACACACACACACAGGGACACACAATTCTTCAGGTTTTGGACCTCTGACTAATGTAATTAAAGAAGGTTATGTATACCTTAAAGGAACTAAGTACCATTCTAGTGGACCAAAGTACTTTTGTGGGAATTGTATGTGGAGAGAGACCTTCCCTTTATTTACAG
>NW_007171370.1:0-709 GCF_000164805.1 Carlito syrichta | reverse complement strand
GTGATACACTAGTTCGCAATCCGAAAAATTCTCAGGGTGCCTTGCTACGGGATAAACAAGAATCAGGGCTTTGAGCTCCCTCATGTTTCGTAGATATTTGACTTTTGAGTATTATGAATCAGTCGTATCAGGACTCCAGCAACATTCTGGTCCTTTTGAGAGTTGTAAACGGGTGTCTGGTAGTATAAGTCCCTTAGCTTCCTCGGGACAACTAAGGCCAGATTCCCAGAACAAAAGGATCTTCTTGCTGTATTTGGATGTAACTCTTTCTTAAGATGCAATTGGTAATCCTTAAATTTCCGTTTCTACTTTTATTTGGAGAGTGGTCCAGGGTTTTACAGTTGTCAAATATTTACTAGGAATTACTAAATTGTAACCAGGAAACATGGATTCCACGTCCATAGGAAATATCTGGGCATCTGCATTTTTGTATAAAAAGTTTTGGAATCCACATAGACAGGGAAAATCAGGGCATCTTGCTGAGAACGGAAAGGGAATCTGGTTCTTGGAGTTCTCAATCGCCTACATCTACAAGGTCTCTTGATAAGGTTTTTCACCAATCTGGGCTTCTATGTCGAAACATTTTTAGGGTGTCTTTTGAAAAGCGAACCAGGAATCTTGGTTTCCAATTCCACAAAACTTTATGGGAGTATTACTCTTGATATCCAAGCAACTGGAATTCTAGGTCACCAGGAAGTGTCTCAGCCTC
>NW_007171369.1:0-766 GCF_000164805.1 Carlito syrichta | reverse complement strand
GTTACTTCACACTGAAAAGATTAATGGAAACTAAACTGCCCAGAAGAAGAGATATTCTTAATATATATATATATATATCAGAAGTTGTAAAGTCAAATGACACATAACACTTAGAGCAGAACAGCGGACTGTCTCTAAATACGGGATCAGAAATAAATTCTTTTTTTTATGCTTCCCTATATACTGTTTTCTTTTTATATTTCCTAGGAACTTGAATTTGTTATCTGATAATGAAAAGTACATATATTTATAAAGTATCACCAAGTTGCTGTCATAAATAAAGATGTTTCAGCAACTTACACTTGAGAAAATTTACTGAGGACTATGCTGTCAATTTTTAAAAATTAGCATCTTTACCAGTGATGTAACTATAGTACAATGGACAATAAATGGTATAAGCAAAACCCTGAGAAAGCATTTCTGCCGTCTTCATGGTTCCAGGGTAGGAAGGTTGATTTCCTTTGGTAGTTGGTCACTTTGCTATAGCCAGGGTACAATTTAATGCAAAGAGACAAGCAGCACCAGAGAGACAGAACTTATGTTCTAACTTTGGAGATCAGTCTTTCTAATGGCAGAACAAACTGTGGATGTTAAGAATTCTGTAATCAGAATTGGGGGTTTAAATCCCAGCTCAACCACCTTCTAGATTTCCAACCTTGAGCAAGATTGCAAACCTCTATAACAATAGCAAAATGTAAATAATGTCTTAACTTGCAAGCCTTTGTAAAGACAAAGGGAGGTCAGAAATAACAATGAGGTACTAACT
>NW_007171368.1:0-770 GCF_000164805.1 Carlito syrichta | reverse complement strand
TATTACCATTTAATTGGGTAGTAACCTCTGCTGTCAGCTCAATCATGGAGGATGGCTAGCTTGACTCAGGCTGACTTGGCCCACTAGTTGGTGAAGTTGCAGAGACATTTGGAAACTTTAGGTGATTTTCCCCAGCACCTGACTGGTTGTTGCTAAGGGGAAAGTGGGCCAAGGGAAGGGGTTAAAGCTCGAACTGGAGCTTTGCCATGTACTTTTTCCCATAACTGAAACTTTAAACAACTACAGGTTATATTTTAAAGCAGAAAACTAAAATGGCTGTGCTACTGTCCACAAGCCAATTACATATGTATTGGGTTATAGCATGCTCTTAACCAAAGTTTATGGTATACTCTATTATGGTTCTCTCATTCCCCCTTCTCATGAGGGTAGAGTGAACCTAATCTTGGATTCCTTTAACATGCCGAGTTGTCCAGGGGCACCTGTTGGTATTGTTGTCTGAGGACCATAAGTTGCACAGTGTTTATTCTAGCTTTTATAAAAGTTATTAGTTTATTTAAAATACATGGACCAAAGGTTAGCAACAGCAAGAGTATATCACGGAGCCTATTAAAGCAGACAATAGTGTGGTTAACCAAGGTGAGTAGTTAAACCAATGTTCAAACCATCCCTGTCTCGGCTCCCACTCTAATTTGCTCTTAGCCAAACCTTCTCGCACCTTAGCCATGGATTTCTTTACTATCCCTGAATGGTCAGTGTAGAAACAACATTCTTCTCCCAGGGTGGTGCAGAGGCCACCTTGCTGGAGGAAC
>NW_007171367.1:0-792 GCF_000164805.1 Carlito syrichta | reverse complement strand
GGTGCTGGATTTTATCAAAAGATTTTTCTGCATCTAATGATATGATCAAGTGGGTTTTGTTTTGACATCTGTTGATGTATTTAATTACATTTATGGTTTTACGAATGTAGAACCAGACTTGCATCCCAGGAATGAAGCATACTTGCTCATGATGGATGATTTTTTAGATGAATTGATGAATCCTGTTTGCTAGGATCTTGTTGAGAATTTTAGCATCTATGTTCATCAAAGATATTGACCTGTAGTTCTCTCTGTTGGATCTTTACCTGGCTTGGGTATCAATGTGATGTTGGCTTAGTAAAATGATTTGGGGATAGTTCCATCTTTTTCAATTGCCTGGAATAACTTCAGTAGGATTGGTATCAGCTCCTTCTTAAATGTTTCGTAGAATTCTGCTGGAAAGCCATCTGGACCAGGGCTTTTTTTTTGTAGGAAGTTTTCTTATTGCATAGTCGATTTCCTTGGTTGTTATTGGTCTATTTAGGGTCTCAATTTCTTCTTGTTCAAACCTGGGTAGGTGGTGTGAATTCAGAAAGTCCTCCATGTCCTAAAGGTTTTCACGTTTGTTTCCATACAAGTGTATGTAATAGTCTCTAATGATCTTTTGTATTTCTTCAGGGTCAGATGTGACTTCATCTTTTGTGTTTCTGATTGTGCTTATTTGGTTTTTCTCTCGTTTTTTCTTGGTCCTTCTAGCTAGGGGACCATCGATCTTGTTTATCTTTTCAAAGAACCAGCTTTTTGTTTCATTGATTTTTTGTATTATATTTTTGTCTTCTATGTCCTGTAGTG
>NW_007171366.1:0-4196 GCF_000164805.1 Carlito syrichta | reverse complement strand
CACGGAAATTTAAGGATTACCAGTTCATCTTAAGACCACAGTTACATCCACATACGGCAAGAAGATACTTTTGTTCTGGGAATCTGTCCATAGTTGTCCCGAGGAACCTAAGGGACTTGTACTACCAGATACGCCTATACAACTCTCAAGTGGACCAGAATGCTGCTGGAGTCCTGAAATGACTGATTCATAATACCCACAAGCAAAATATATCTAAAACATGAGGCGAGCTGGAAGCCCTGATTCTTGTTTATCCCGTAGGAAGACACCATGAGAGTTTTTTGAATTCGGGACTCATGTATCACTGATTCCTTATTCTTCCTTAGCGAGGGGCCGTGTAGTGTCCTGTATATGAGGACTCCCTTTCCCCAGTATCCCGTTTGGAAACCCTGATTCATTTTTACCCTTAGCAAGATGTCATAAAGATATTTTGACCCAGGAACCTTGTAAAACTGGTTTCTTATTTCTCCTTAGAAAGAGATTGTGTAGATTCTGTATATGAGGACTGCTTTTGCCTATGTTGCAGCTTCTAAACCCTGATTCTTGTTTAGCCCACTGCAGATGGGCTTTTGATTTTTAGTACTGAGGACTGCTATAAACCCAATTCTTTTTTTCCTTGGCAAAGGGCAGTGTATTTTCCTGTATATTAGGACTCTCCTTATATAGATCCTGCTAAAAACTCTGATTTTTTAGCCCTTTCCAAGATGCACTGTAGATTTTTGTGATTGAGGACTTGTGTAATCCAGATTCCTTATTCTTTCTTAGCACAAGGTCACGTAGTTGCCTGTATATAAGGACTCCGTTTTCCAAAATTCATTCTTAGAAAACCCTGATTCCTGTTTAGCCCATAGCAAGACGACCTGAAGTTTTTTGGGGATTGAAGACACGAGTAACGCATATTCCTTATTCTTACTTAGCAATAGGTAGTGAAATTTCCTGTATGTGAGGACACCCATTACCCAGATTCCGATTTCAAAAACCTGATTCGTGGTTACCTCTTAGGAGGACGGCCTGTATTTTTTGGGATTGAGGACTCATATAACCAAGGTTCCTTATACTTCCTTATCAATATGACGTGTAGTTTCCTGTTTATTATGACTCCCATTACCCAGCTTCCTCCTTCACTCTGAAGGATGCCGAGACAGTTCCTGGTGACAGAGAATTCCAGTTGTTTGAATATCAATAAAAAGACTCCCATCAATGTTCTTTGGGAACTGGAATCCAAGATTCATGGCTCCCCTTCACAAGACCTACCCAAAATGTGGAGTCTTCAAAACCCAACATCCCAATTCCAACCTGCACGCCCACATGTATTTTCTGTAGTTTGAGGTCACCTGAATCGAGGGATTTTGTACCAATATGCCTTTTGATTCTGGGGAACATGATTATGGTCCTAGATGTTCCTGAGACATAAAAGTATTTGTAGGGCCAGATCCTTGATTACAACTAATAAGAGTACCAGAAAGTTCCTGTGGATCTGTAATGACAGATTTAGCGTATTCACGGAGCAAGTAGCTCTGAAAAATTTAGGGATCCAGAAGCCCAGATTGAGGCCCTGGATATTCCGGTTAATGAGAACTCCTAGAACCAGATTTCCTTTTCGTTCTCAGCAAGATGCCCTGATTTTTCTTTGTGATGTCGGTACCCAAACTGTGTATACAAATAGAGAGATTCTCCTATGTTTCCTAGGGACTTGGATTTCATGATTCCTAATGACCCTTAAAAGTATGCAATAAATATTTGGCAACCTCAAAACACCTGTCCCCTATCTGAATAGACGGACAAACGGAAGTTTTAGCGTTGCGAGGTGCATCTTAAGATGAGTGTTACACACAAACGTGGCGAGAAGATTCTTTGGACCCTAGTATCTGCCCTTTGTTGCCCGTGGTAACCAAAGGACTTGTAGGTACACAGTATTGGTTATCACTAACAAGATGATCAGAGGGTTGATGTGAATATATAATGACAAATTGTCATATCCAAGAGACCAGTAGCCCTAAAAAATGTGGGGATTTAGAATTCCAGATTCCATATTATCCCTTATAATGTGGCTCTGTAGAATTCTGGGATTGGTGACTCCCATAACACAGATTCTTTTGTTCTCAATGAGACTTACGGACGTTACTTGGCAACGTGGAAGTACAAACTCTTAAATACCAATACTCATATGCCCAAATGGCGACCAGGGCCCTGGAATCCAAGTTTGCTGAATCCCCTTTAAGAATATGTCTGAAATATGTAGGAACTCCTAAAGCCAAATTCCAAATATCAACCTGAAATTCCAGCAGTATTTTCGGAATTAGGAGGAAAACATGAAGCCAGAAATTACATTATAAAATGGGGAGATTATTCCTTGGGTTGTGGAATCAGGCCTTCCAGGCTCCTGCAAAGCAAGCAGAGTAGATGAACAGCTTCTCTGTTACAACTAACAAGAGGAGGTGCAGGTCCTGGGGATCGGAAATGTCAGATTTGTGGTATGGATATAGGAATTAGCTCTGAAAAATGTGAGGAACAGGACTCCCAAATTCCTGATTTGCATTTAGAAATATGCTGTAGACTTCTCGGTTTGAGAACTACCTGAACCCAGGGAAAAATTACAACTGCCCAGAAGTTTGCTGGTCACATGGAATCTGATTTTCCTTGTTCCACACTGGTAACATGAGTAGAAGCTTTCTGGAGACATAGTGTCCCAGATTCCTGCTTCGTTCCCAGCAAAGCGACCAAATGTTTCCCGGTGCCCTGGAGGTTCAGACTCTTGGCTCCCAATGGAAAGACTCCAGAATATTCCTGTAGACTTGGAAGCCCAGAACCTGGTGCCCTCCCAAAAATACCTTCGAAAATTGGTGGAATATCTAAACCCAAGACCCTAATTCCAAATAGCTGAACTACCAGATGTTTCTGGCACACGACTTAACCCTGAACTAAGGGCTCACATTCAAAAGAACCGAGATTATTACTTGTGTCCTGGAATTTCGCGTTAGAGAATCCAGAATCTATATGGAATTGTAGTGCCATATTACCCTTTAAACTACCGAGAGGACTTGAATCTTGTTGGTCTTCTGGAATGACTGATTCATAATATTCAAATAGGAAACAGCTCAGAAAAAAGTGGGGACGTCGAAGCTCAGAGTTTGTAGAACTTAGCAAGACGTCCTGTACATTTTTGGAATTGAAGACTCGTGGAAACCCAATTCTTTATTCTTCCTTAGAAAGAGCCCCTGTAGTTTCCTGCATATGAGGTCTCTCGTTCCCCAGATTCCTACTTCGAAATCCTGATACCTGTTTAGCCCTTATCAAGATGCCCATTAGATTTTTGGCATTGAGGACATGGGAAAACTAGATTCCTTATTCTTCCTTTGGAAGAGACTGTAGTTTCCTGTGTATAAGGACTCCCAATACCCAGGTTCCTGCTATGAAAACCTGATTCTTGTTTAGCCCTTAGCAAGACGCCCTGTAGATATTTAGGAGTGAGCATATGTTATCCCAGAATCCTTTTTCGTCCTTAGCAAGAGGCTGTGAATTTTCCTGTATATGAGGACTCCCATTCCCCAGATTCGTGTGTCAAATCCCTGATACATTTTTATCCCATAGTAAGACTCCTGTAGTTTTGGGGATGTGAGGACTCATGTAACCCAGATTCCTTATTTTTCTGTAGCAAGAAGCCATGTAGGCTCCTGTATATGAAGACTCCTATAACGCAGAATCCTGCTTCATTCTGTTATTCGTTGAATATTTCTTGATGAACATAGATTTACAATTGTTTGGATATCAATAGGAAGACTCACATGTGGTACCTGGGAACTGTAATCCAAATTCCTATGGTCCCCTTAACAAGACATTGTAAAAATGTGGAATATTGTAAACTCAATATCCCAATTGCTACCACCACGACCACTAGAAAGTTCTGTACTTTTAGGCAACCTGAAATGAAGGATTTAGTAGCAAAATGCCCATTGATTCCTGGGGAACTGAATTATGGCCAAAGATGTTCATAAGAAACAAACGGAATTGTAGGTCCAGATTCTCAATTACAAATATCAAGAGGAGGGTAAACTTCTTGGGAATCTGTAATGAAACATTTTAGGCATCCACGCAGCAAGTAGCTCTGAAAAATGTAGAGACCTCCTCATTAAAACTTATCAAGAGGCTTTATAGATTTTGGCGATTGAAGCCTCTCTGAACCCGGATTCCCTTCT
>NW_007171365.1:0-3896 GCF_000164805.1 Carlito syrichta | reverse complement strand
CTATTCTTCCTGAGCGAGGGGCCGTGTAGTGTCCTGTATATGAGGACTCCCTTTCCCCAGTATCCCGATTGGAAACCCTGATTCATTTTTACCCTTAGCAAGATGTCATAAAGATATTTTGACCCAGGAACCTTGTAAAACTGGTTTCTTATTTCTCCGTAGAAAGAGATCGTGTAGATTCTGTATATGAGGACTGCTTTTGCCTATGTTGCAGTTTGTAAACCCTGATTCTTGTTTAGTCCACTGCAGATGGGCTTTTGATTTTTAGTACTGAGGACTGCTATAACCCCAATTCTTTTTTTTCCTTGGCAAAGGGCAGTGTATTTTCCTGTATATTAGGACTCTCCTTATATAGATCCTGCTAAAAACTCTGATTTTTTTTTAGCCCTTTCCAAGATGCACTGTAGATTTTTGTGATTGAGGACTCGTGTAATCCAGATTCCTTATTCTTTCTTAGCACAAGGTCACGTAGTTGCCTGTATATAAGGACTCCGTTTTCCAAAATTCATTCTTAGAAAACCCTGATTCCTGTTTAGCCCATAGCAAGACGACCTGAAGTTTCTTGGGGATTAAAGACACGAGTAACGCATATTCCTTATTCTTACTTAGCAATAGGTAGTGAAATTTCCTGTATGTGAGGACACCCATTACCCAGATTCCGATTTCAAAAACCCGATTCGTGGTTACCTCTTAGGAGGACGGCCTGTATTTTTGGGGATTGAGGACTCATATAACCAAGATTCCTTATACTTCCTTATCAATATGACGTGTAGTTTCCTGTTTATTATGACTCCCATCACCCAGCTTCCTCCTTCACTCTGAAGGATGCCGAGACAGTTCCTGGTGACAGAGAATTCCAGTTGTTTGAATATCAATAAAAAGACTCCCATCAATGTTCTTTGGGAACTGGAATCCAAGATTCATGGCTCCCCTTCACAAGACCTACCCAAAATGTGGAGTCTTCAAAACCCAACATCCCAATTCCAACCTGCACGCCCACATGTATTTTCTGTAGTTTGAGGTCACCTGAATCGAGGGATTTTGTACCAATATGCCTTTTGATTCTGGGGAACATGATTATGGTCCTAGATGTTCCTGAGACATAAAAGTATTTGTAGGGCCAGATCCTTGATTACAACTAATAAGAGTACCAGAAAGTTCCTGTGGATCTGTAATGACAGATTTAGCGTATTCACGGAGCAAGTAGCTCTGAAAAATTTAGGGATCCAGAAGCCCAGATTGAGGCCCTGGATATTCCGGTTAATGAGAACTCCTAGAACCAGATTTCCTTTTCGTTCTCAGCAAGATGCCCTGATTTTTCTTTGTGATGTCGGTACCCAAACTGTGTATACAAATAGAGAGATTCTCCTATGTTTCCTAGGGACTTGGATTTCATGATTCCTAATGACCCTTAAAAGTATGCAATAAATATTTGGCAACCTCAAAACACCTGTCCCCTATCTGAATAGACGGACAAACGGAAGTTTTAGCGTTGCGAGGTGCATCTTAAGATGAGTGTTACACACAAACGTGGCGAGAAGATTCTTTGGACCCTAGTATCTGCCCTTTGTTGCCCGTGGTAACCAAAGGACTTGTAGGTACACAGTATTGGTTATCACTAACAAGATGATCAGAGGGTTGATGTGAATATATAATGACAAATTGTCATATCCAAGAGACCAGTAGCCCTAAAAAATGTGGGGATTTAGAATTCCAGATTCCATATTATCCCTTATAATGTGGCTCTGTAGAATTCTGGGATTGGTGACTCCCATAACACAGATTCTTTTGTTCTCAATGAGACTTACGGACGTTACTTGGCAACGTGGAAGTACAAACTCTTAAATACCAATACTCATATGCCCAAATGGCGACCAGGGCCCTGGAATCCAAGTTTGCTGAATCCCCTTTAAGAATATGTCTGAAATATGTAGGAACTCCTAAAGCCAAGTTCCAAATATCAACCTGAAATTCCAGCAGTATTTTCGGAATTAGGAGGAAAACATGAAGCCAGAAATTACATTATAAAATGGGGAGATTATTCCTTGGGTTGTGGAATCAGGCCTTCCAGGCTCCTGCAAAGCAAGCAGAGTAGATGGACAGCTTCTCTGTTACAACTAACAAGAGGAGGTGCAGGTCCTGGGGATCGGAAATGTCAGATTTGTGGTATGGATATAGGAATTAGCTCTGAAAAATGTGAGGAACAGGACTCCCAAATTCCTGATTTGCATTTAGAAATATGCTGTAGACTTCTCGGTTTGAGAACTACCTGAACCCAGGGAAAAATTAGCAACTGCCCAGAAGTTTGCTGGTTACATGGAAACTGATTTTCCTTGTTCCACACTGGTAACATGAGTAGAAGCTTTCTGGAGACATAGTGTCCCAGATTCCTGCTTCGTTCCCAGCAAAGCGACCAAATGTTTCCCGGTGCCCTGGAGGTTCAGACTCTTGGCTCCCAATGGAAAGACTCCAGAATATTCCTGTAGACTTGGAAGCCCAGAACCTGGTGCCCTCCCAAAAATACCTTCGAAAATTGGTGGAATATCTAAACCCAAGACCCTAATTCCAAATAGCTGAACTACCAGATGTTTCTGGCTTACGACTTAACCCTGAACTAAGGGCTCACATTCAAAAGAACCCGCGATTATTACTTGTGTCCTGGAAATTTCGCGTTAGAAAATCCAGAATCTATATGGAATTGTAGTGCCATATTACCCTTTAAACTACCGAGAGGACCTGAATCTTGCTGGTCTTTCTGGAATGACTGATTCATAATATTCAAATAGGAAACAGCTCAGAAAAAAGTGGGGTCGTCGAAGCTCAGAGTTTTGTAGAACTTAGCAAGACGTCCTGTACATTTTTGGAATTGAGGACTCGTGGAAACCCAATTCTTTCTTCTTCCTTAGAAAGAGCCCCTGTAGTTTCCTGCATATGAGGTCTCTCGTTCCCCAGATTCCTGCTTCGAAATCCTGATACCTGTTTAGCCCTTATCAAGATGCCCATTAGATTTTTGGCATTGAGGACATGGGAAAACGAGATTCCTTATTCTTCCTTTGGAAGAGACTGTAGTTTCCTGTGTATAAGGACTCCCAATACCCAGTTTCCTGCTACGAAAACCTGATTCTTGTTTAGCCCTTAGCAAGACGCCCTGTAGATATTTAGGAGTGAGCATATGTTATCCCAGAATCCTTTTTCGTCCTTAGCAAGAGGCTGTGAATTTTCCTGTATATGAGGACTCCCATTCCCCAGATTCGTGCGTCAAATCCCTGAATACATTTTTATCCCATAATAAGACTCCTGTAGTTTTGGGGATGTGAGGACTCATGTAACCCAGATTCCTTATTTTTCTGTAGCAAGAAGCCATGTAGGCTCCTGTATATGAAGACTCCCATAATGCAGAATCCTGCTTCATTCTCAGTTATTTGTTGAATATTTCTTGATGAACATAGATTTACAATTGTTTGGATATCAATAGGAAGACTCACATGTGGTACCTGGGAACTGTAATCCAAATTCCTATGGTCCCCTTAACAAGACATTGTAAAAATGTGGAATATTGTAAACTCAATATCCCAATTGCTACCACCACGACCACTAGAAAGTTCTGTACTTTTAGGCAACCTGAAATGAAGGATTTAGTAGCAAAATGCCTATTGATTCCTGGGGAACTGAATTATGGCCAAAGATGTTCATAAGAAACAAACGGAATTGTAGGTCCAGATTCTCAATTACAAATATCAAGAGGAGGGTAAACTTCTTGGGAATCTGTAATGAAACATTTTAGGCATCCACGCAGCAAGTAGCTCTGAAAAATGTAGAGACCTCCTCATTAAAACTTATCAAGAGGCTTTATAGATTTTGGCGATTGAAGCCTCTCTGAACCCGGATTCCCTTCT
>NW_007171364.1:0-381 GCF_000164805.1 Carlito syrichta | reverse complement strand
TCTTCTATGTCCTGGATTTGGGCTTTTATTTTGGTGATCTGGATTCTTCTGCTGAAATTAGGGTTTTTGTGGTCTTGCTTTTCCAGCTTCTTTAGGTGACTTGTTAGGTTGTGAATTTCTGTTCCTTCCATTTCTTCATGTGTGTTTGTAGGGATATAAATTCCCCTCTTACTACAGCTTTCAGGGCATCCCAGAGTGTTTGGTAAGATGTTTCTTCATTTTCATTTGTTTCCAGGTGTCTTTTGATCTCTGTTTTGATTTCATCATTGACCCAGTAGTTGTTTAGCATCATGGTGTTTAGTGTCCATGTCTTTGTGGGTTTTGGGGGGACCTTTTTGGTGTTAATGTTTATTTTTATTCCACTGTGGTCTGAGAAGGGGC
>NW_007171363.1:3022-3805 GCF_000164805.1 Carlito syrichta | reverse complement strand
GTTCTTTAGCCAATATGTCCTAAAATTTCTTAGAATTGACTTGTGCCTAGTAGACAAAAATATTAAGTAAGGCTTAATCATTTTAAAATACTGTGTACATAATACAGCTTTTCAGATGGTTAGAGGATCCATTGATTTTTGAACTTTCCTTCAAGGCACTCTAGAAATGGAGATAGGTTACCAACAAAGTGATACACTTTGAAAAAAACAAATACAAGATTCTTAGAAACCCATGTATGTTTTTTTAGAATGTTGACATTCTCTTAACAAACTTATACATTACGTTTCTTGAAAAGTTACTTGTTTTGATTTTGGGAGTAATTATCATATCTAACCGAGCATTTATATATAGCAGAAGGTAAAATATATGCCATTACTGTAGCATGCAAATATCTATAGCTTTTACTCTAATGGTTTATGCTATCCCTCTCTGCTGTATTCCCAATGCCACTAGCCAAGACCAAATAGTGCTACATTAACTCAACTGATTAAGCTCTACTCCCTACTTTTTTTGCTATAGTATTTCATCACATAATCCATCCTTTTCTTGATTCATAAAAACTCAAATTTGATCACATCGCCTCTTCCATGGCTCTGCATCACATAGAGGATAAATACTAAATTTTCCAATGAAAAGATCTTTACAATCTGTCATCAGGCTACCTTTTCTAGGGTCATTGTTAGCCACTGTTCTCTTCCACTTTCCTGGATAGTTTAATTCCTAGCTGCTATGAATTAAGTCCAGGACACATTTTTCACACTGCTCTATCACATTTTTGTACA
>NW_007171363.1:0-1152 GCF_000164805.1 Carlito syrichta | reverse complement strand
CAATGAAAGCTGTGTATAGTCTGGAAGAGTGTACAGACATCCAGTAATATATTGTTTTTCTTTGCCCATTTTCAAGTATTTCACAATTTTTTCCTGAGAGTATTATTTTAAAAAATTGAAACAAAATTTACATTCTACGCCAAAGCATACATTAAGAAAACAAAGTACAAGAGTAGGGAAGCTATGTGCCTCAAAACTCTTCTGTCTAAGGGTCACAGTGCCTACTCGGTGCCTAAGGAGCCCTTGCCACAATTAACAGACTGGAGTAAAAAAATCTAGAGTACTTAAGCTCAGATTAAAAGGATAAATTACTCAAGTAAAAGTACTGATTTGGAAAAAAAAGGGTTTAAAGAAAGTATCATTTAATGAATCCTATGGTACACAAGACCAACAATAGGACATTTCCATCACAAAGGGTGAATTTCTGGGAATTTAACTTTAATCTTGACCACTCAAAAACTTTATTTCTTCTCAAAACTGGCATCCAGCATTATCTTCTTAGTAAAACCTAGCCTGTTAACGTCAAGAGAGACATCACTCTTTCTTCCTTTGTGATTTACACTGTCCCTACAGACAATTGTCACAGCACAATCCACACTCAATCCTCTCATTTACCTATTTCACCCCCTTGAAGGCAGGCACAATGTCTAATCCATCTTCGTTTTCCCACACATTTATCATACAGCTGCTATTAAAAGCCTGGTGCAGAGGCTCAACCTATAATCCCAGCATTTTGGAATGCTGAGGTGAGAGGATTGCCTGAGCCTGGGGGTTCAAAACCAGCCTGAACAACTTGGTGAGACCCTATCTCTACAATAAATCAAAAAATTAGCAGGGTATGGTGGTGTGCATCTGTAGTTTAAGCTACTTGGAAGGCTGAGGCAGAAGGATTTCCTAAGCACAGCAGGTAGCGACTACAGTGGCCATGAGCATCCCATTGCACTCCAGCCTGGGCAACAGAGTGAGACTTCAATTCAAAAAAAAAAAGTTTGGGGATATACCTGAATAAAAAGGAGTAATAGAAAATCAGAAAATAATGAATTCACTTTTAAGCAGATTGAGGCCTTCTTTCTTATTTTTGAATAAAGGGTTCACTGCATTGAATTAACTTAAAGCAATGATTGATATATATCAGAGAAAATGCTAAAATTA
>NW_007171362.1:0-822 GCF_000164805.1 Carlito syrichta | reverse complement strand
TATCTTCTTAGTAAACCTAGCCTGTTAACGTCAAGAGAGACATCACTCTTTCTTCCTTTGTGATTTACACTGTCCCTACAGACAATTGTCACAGCACAATCCACACTCAATCCTCTCATTTACCTATTTCACCCCCTTGAAGGCAGGCACAATGTCTAATCCATCTTCGTTTTCCCACACATTTATCATACAGCTGCTATTAAAAGCCTGGTGCAGAGGCTCAACCTATAATCCCAGCATTTTGGGATGCTGAGGTGAGAGGATTGCCTGAGCCTGGGGGTTCAAAACCAGCCTGAACAACTTGGTGAGACCCTATCTCTACAATAAATCAAAAAATTAGCAGGGTATGGTGGTGTGCATCTGTAGTTTAAGCTACTTGGAAGGCTGAGGCAGAAGGATTTCCTAAGCACAGCAGGTAGCGACTACAGTGGCCATGAGCATCCCATTGCACTCCAGCCTGGGCAACAGAGTGAGACTTCAATTCAAAAAAAAAAAAGTTTGGGGATATACCTGAATAAAAAGGAGTAATAGAAAATCAGAAAATAATGAATTCACTTTTAAGCAGATTGAGGCCTTCTTTCTTATTTTTGAATAAAGGGTTCACTGCATTGAATTAACTTAAAGCAATGATTGATATATATCAGAGAAAATGCTAAAATTAAGCTAATAATTTCATGGACAAAGTGTAACTACTGCTTCTCATGTTTCTGAGATCTCTAAGTCACGCTATGAATATATCTTTTGATAAAGTAACTCTAATATTTTATTTCATTTTATTTCTTATTTTATTTTTTTGAGCTGGAGTCTCACTCCGTGCCCAGA
>NW_007171361.1:0-773 GCF_000164805.1 Carlito syrichta | reverse complement strand
TTTTCTGCTTAAACGCTTCATCTGGTAACGTTTGTGAGCTAAAGCTAATTACTAAGGGAATTATTATAACAAGTTATCTTGCACATCAATGATTATAGTAGTTATATCCAAAATTTCCACTAACCCAAAGTTTTAGAAAAGAAAAAAAAAGAATAACCTTTTTTCATAGGCATTGGAATTCTCTTGCTCTGAAGCTGTGAGTCAGGACTTACTCTCCAAATTACGGGTGGTGTTTAACAGAACTGACTGCCATAATGGTATGCCTAGCTTGAACGGCCACAGATAAAGGTCCTTTGCACATTACTGCCTTCCATTTTCTCAGTCATCTCTAGGTCATTCTGAATACATTGGATTCACTTTTATAAATGGTGAGGGTGAGGTTCAGAGAGATCAAGTATTCTTTCAAGTTGAAACATAGCAAATGCCCAACCAAGCCGAAGCCCAAGGCTGACTAGGATGCACACCTGGGTGGGGTGAAGGAGGAGCTTACAGCTTTCAACACAAGAGAGCTTGTGTGCATCTTGGAGCCCAGAGCACTCCATGGAGGACATTCGCTGCCTTTTTGGCTTTGCATATTCAGAGTTGAGAAACAGCTTATGATAATTAGTACATTAATTAGAGATGGACATCGGTCATATAATGTGACACAAAATGGCAAACAACAAGAGAAGCAGAATGGATATTTATTAAAATTAAAAATAGCCAGTAATAACATTCAATTATTTAGCAAACAGATAGTAAATGAGACAGCAATCAGACAGTAAGATAAAGCA
>NW_007171360.1:0-781 GCF_000164805.1 Carlito syrichta | reverse complement strand
GCTTAAACGCTTCATCTGGTAAAGTTTGTGAGCTAAAGCTAATTACTAAGAGAATTATTATAACAAGTTATCTTGCACATCAATGATTATAGTAGTTATATCCAAAATTTCCACTAACCCAAAGTTTTAGAAAAGAAAAAAAAATAATAACCTTTTTTTCATAGGCATTGGAGTTCTCTTGCTCTGAAGCTGTGAGTCAGGACTGACTCTCCAAATTACGGGTGGTGTTTAACAGAACTGACTGCCATAATGGTATGCCTAGCTTGAACGGCCACAGATAAAGGTCCTTTGCACATTACTGCCTTCTGTTTTCTCAGTCATCTCTAGGTCATTCTGAATACATTGGATTCACTTTTATAAATGGTGAGGGTGAGGTTCAGAGAGATCAAGTATTCTTTCAAGTTGAAACATAGCAAATGCCCAACCAAGCCAAAGTCCAAGGCTGACTAGGATGCACATCTGGGTGGGGTTAAGGAGGAGCTTACAGCTTTCAACACAAGAGAGCTTGTGTGCATCTTGGAGCCCAGAGCACTCCATGGAGGACATTCGCTGCCTTTTTGGCTTTGCATATTCAGAGTTGAGAAACAGCTTATGATAATTAGTACATTAATTAGAGATGGACATCGACCATATAATGTGACACAAAATGGCAAACAACAAGAGAAGCAGAATGGATATTTATTAAAATTAAAAATAGCCAGTAATAACATTCAATTATTTAGCAAACAGATAGTAAATGAAGACAGCAATCAGACAGTAAGATAAAGCAATAATCAACAAA
>NW_007171359.1:0-850 GCF_000164805.1 Carlito syrichta | reverse complement strand
TCCAAAATTTCCACTAACCCAAAGTTTTAGAAAAGAAAAAAAAATAATAACCTTTTTTTCATAGGCATTGGAGTTCTCTGCTCTGAAGCTGTGAGTCAGGACTGACTCTCCAAATTACGGGTGGTGTTTAACAGAACTGACTGCCATAATGGTATGCCTAGCTTGAACGGCCACAGATAAAGGTCCTTTGCACATTACTGCTTTCTGTTTTCTCAGTCATCTCTAGGTCATTCTGAATACATTGGATTCACTTTTATAAATGGTGAGGGTGAGGTTCAGAGAGATCAAGTATTCTTTCAAGTTGAAACATAGCAAATGCCCAACCAAGCCAAAGTCCAAGGCTGACTAGGATGCACACCTGGGTGGGGTTAAGGAGGAGCTTACAGCTTTCAACACAAGAGAGCTTGTGTGCATCTTGGAGCCCAGAGCACTCCATGGAGGACATTCGCTGCCTTTTTGGCTTTGCATATTCAGAGTTGAGAAACAGCTTATGATAATTAGTACATTAATTAGAGATGGACATCGACCATATAATGTGACACAAAATGGCAAACAACAAGAGAAGCAGAATGGATATTTATTAAAATTAAAAATAGCCAGTAATAACATTCAATTATTTAGCAAACAGATAGTAAATGAAGACAGCAATCAGACAGTAAGATAAAGCAATAATTCAACAAACATTTGCACCTGTGAGGCCTTGGGACAGCCAGGCCAGGTAAGAAGTCCACGCAGGGTGCAGGCTTTGTGCTTTAGCAAGCAGCAGGTGTGGCTGCCTTTTGGGAAGTGCCACACTTAGCCTGCAGAGAGGGGACAGAGAAGTGTCTGAACAATCCCCGGGGTGATGACT
>NW_007171358.1:0-644 GCF_000164805.1 Carlito syrichta | reverse complement strand
AAAGCTGAGCTCATGCTTTTGGTGAAAAACACATCGATGGGAAGGAGCCAGGTAAGGAAAGACGTGGTGTCCTGGCAGAAGTACACAAAGCCTGTATGCAAAGGGGCTGAAGCCAACGTGGCAGTGGCAGCTATCGGGACCTAACATGCCCCTTCTCGCCCTTCCAGAGCAGGCATGTAAAGCCCCCAGATCTAGGAGTTGCCTCCTGGTGACCCACCTACTCCCAAGACTTTTCTCTCTTCCAAAGGGCCCTCAGCAGCTTTTCCTAACCCCACCCCAACCTCATCCTTTTTAGTCAAAATCTATTCCTCCTGCTTGAGGGAAAAAAGCACTTTTGTGGAACTCGGGGCAAGATAACATTAACAGGCAAGTGTTCTAGAATGCCAGGTACTGTGCTAAGAGTTTTATTTGTAATTTTTTTTTGAGTTGGAGTCTCACTCTGTTGTCCAGACTGGAGTGCAGTGGTCACTCCCCGTCACTGCAGCCTTGACCTGCTGGGCTCCGGCGATCCTTTAGCCTCAGGCTTCCAAGTAGCTGGAATTACAAGCATGCGCAAGTAGCTGGAATTACAGGCATATGCCTGGCTGATCTTTTGATTTATTGTAGAGATGAGGTCTCGCTGCCCAGGTGGGTCTTGAACCCAG
>NW_007171357.1:0-738 GCF_000164805.1 Carlito syrichta | reverse complement strand
TAACACAAAAATATGAAAGAAAGCAGTTGTCATCTAAAGATCAAGGGAACGGATACATTTCTGGGTTTTAGGGAGTTTCAGCAGAGCCCATTTCTTATCAAGGTCTGGTGGAGACTTTTCTAGGAATGTGCAGTTTTTCATGTTTGTCTCTTGCTTTTCAGAGGGCTCCATGAAGACAGTTGTGTTCCCTTCAGTACCAGCAACAGTTACTAGAATCAAGGACGGTGAAAGGTGTGGGGAGCAGGAGGAAAAATGTTCACTTTTAAATTCAAGCGGCATCTACATGTAGCCCAAGTGAGCTTAATATAAGTTTCTATGTCTTTTCTAAATGACTTTTCTCATATCATTAAGGTGGCCTCTTTTCAATCTGTAACAATATCCCAGGTGCCTAGCATATAGCAAGAGCTCAGTAAATATTTGTTAGTTGAGCAAATATCCCACAGTAAAAAGCCAGAGTAGTAGAGAGCCATTTCTGAAAGGGAGTTCAAGTTCTGGCTAGGTATTTCTTTACATATTGATGACAATCTTGTTTTGAATTCTAACACCTAAATTGAGCAAATGGTGAAGGCGTTTTTCTCATTGTAAAGCATGAAATCTAAGTGAAACTCTAGATAAATGACTCAGTAATGCTAGCCATAGTAAATGTGTTTTGAGATGTTTACATTGAATAGAGTTCTAGATGTAAATTGTTGAATCGTTGTATATTTTTCTCTCTCCCTTTTCAGAACTCAGATAGCA
>NW_007171356.1:0-733 GCF_000164805.1 Carlito syrichta | reverse complement strand
TGCCATCTCCTGCCAGTATCCCCGCAAACTTTTAATGTCATAGTTTTTTGATTACAAGATTGTTTATTTACTATACCTTTATTTTGTTTTGTTTTGAGTTGAAGTCTCAATCTGTTGCCCAGACTGCAGTGCAGTGGCCACCCCTAGCCATTGCAGCCTTGACCTGCTGGGCTCCAGCGATCCTTCCACCTCAGTCTTCCAAATAGCCGGAATTACAGGCACGTGCTACCATGCCTGGTTGATTTTTTGATTTATTGTTGAGATGAGGTCTTGCTGCCCAGGTGAGTCTCAAACCCGCGGGCTCAGGCAATCCATTCACTTCAGCCTCCCAAAGGCGTGGGATTACAGATTGAGCCATCGAGGCCAGCTACTATTCCTTTATATTCAGACGACTGTAAATGATTTGCATTCATCTTACCCTCTGAAAATTTTATGCGTCCATTTCAAATATTTCAATGGAAGATTTTACCTCAAGGTATGAAAAATAGCCCCACCTTATGTCAAAAGTTTGTGGATGCCGCCTTACAAGGTATTAGAAGCCAATATTCTGACCTTTACTTAGTTCATTATATGGATGATATTTTGTTGGCACATGAAGATCGTGCTCTTTTGCATGATATTCTTAATCAAACTATAACTGCTTTAACTAATTGTGGCTTAAAGTTCCTCCCTGAAAAAATCCAACCTAATTCACCTTTTACTTATCTTGGTCGTGTCTTGTACACACAGACAG
>NW_007171355.1:0-4097 GCF_000164805.1 Carlito syrichta | reverse complement strand
GACTTTTACTGGTCCTCCTCTATTATGGTGTCACATAGGAAAGTCTTCTTTTGTGATACTGACACAATGGTTGGCCCTCAGTGTGATGTGTACTCAGTGATTGACCTTCCTGTTATTGGTTCCCTAGTTCTGCCTCCCGTCTGTGAAGTGTACCTCAGTGACTGCCATTCCTCTGTGATTGGTCCTTCATTGACTGGATCGCTTCTGTGATGGCACTTTCTTGACTGATTACTCTATCACTGGTGCCCCAGTGACTGGCCCTTATCTGTGATGGGTACTCCAGTGATTGGTCTCTGTTGTGATGAGGGCCCTAGTGACAGACAGCCTCTCCAATGTTATTGATATCACAGTGATTGGCCTCTTCTGTGAGGGGTGCCCCAATGATAGGCACTCCTCTGTGAGGGGTGACTTGGTGACTAGTTCTCCTCTGTGATGGGTGTCCAGTGACGGTTTCTGCCCTATGAATGATGCCCTATTGTTTGGCCATGCTTCTAAAGGGTGCCAAAGGGACTGGCCCTCCTCTACGATAGGTGACTAGCCCTTCTTTGCAATGTCTGCCCCAGTTACTGGGCCTTCTCCTAATGAGTGCTCCTGTGATGTCCCTTCTCTACTATGGGTGCCTCAGTGAACGACCTTCATCTGTGACAGATTATTCAGTGGTTGTGTCTTCTCTGTGATAGATACCCCAGTGACTAGCCCTTCTCTATGAGTTCCACATGGACTATGGTTCCTCTGTGATGGTTGCCTCAATTACTGGTCCTCCTCTCTGACCATCATAGTGGATGGTCCAGGGAATGAACTTCCTCTGTGATGTGTGCCTCAGTGACTACCTCTCCTTTGTGACATATCCCAATGAAAGGCTCTCCTCCTTGATGGGTACCTCAGTGACTGGATTTCCTCTGTGATGTCTGTTCCAGTGACTGGATCTCATCTCTGAATGTGCCCAATTAAGTAGCCTTCTTCTGTGATGGTTGCCCCAGCGACAGACTCTCCTCTATAATGGGAGTACCAGTGTCTGGCTTTTCCCTATGATTGGTGCCCCTGTGCTGGTTCCTTTCTGTAATAGGTACCACTGTGAATATTTGCTTTGCAATGAGTGTCCCATTGGCTATCCTTCCGTTGTGATGGATGACGTTTTTATTATTTCTTCTCCATAATTTGTACACACCATTGTGATTGGTGACTAGTGAGTGACCCTCCACTTAAATGAATGCCACAGTGATTCACCCTCCTCTGTGATGGGTGCAACAGTTACTGACTTTTCTCCCTGAACAGTGCCCCAGCGATTGAGCCTTTTCTATATTTGTGCCCCAGTGACTGACTCCCATTCTCAGTGCCTCAATTAGTGTGCCACTTCTGTGATTGGTACCCAGTTACTGATCCTCCTCCATAATGGTTTCCCCAGTGAGTGACCACCTTCTGTGAAGTGTGTCAATATTGATGAGTCTCCTCCATTTGGGGTGTCCAAGTGACAAGTCCTCCTTGCTGATGGGTATCCCAGTGAATGCGTCTTCTCCATAATGTGTATTTCAGTGACTTTGCCCCTCTCTGATAGGTGCTCGTTATCTGACCATCCTGTGTGATGTGAGCCACAGTGACTAGCCCTCCTCTGGGTTGAGAACCATCTAAACTGGTCACCTCTATGATGGGTGCCCCAGTGACTGGCATTCCTTTCTGATGGGTGTGCAGTGACTGATTCTCCTCCATAATGTGTTCCCTAGGACATATATGTTTAATCATGTATTAATCTATCTGCCCCATGCATATAAGCAAGTATAAACAATTAATTCTCTAAGACCCCAAACCTAAACCAACTAGAAAATCATCTCACCAGGCCTATTCACCTAGCACTACCAATCCATGTTGTCACGTAGGACACCCTTTGAGAAATCAGACATGCACCATTCTAGTTAAATAAATACTATTCAACACGACTATCACCTACCATTATCCTTGGGCACTACCATTCTCTGGGAAATCAGCAAACCCATCCAATTCGGAACGTCTTCTGACAAAATTAGTATTCGAACTGGAACTTTTATGGATAACACTGCCCGGTTATCGACTTTTAATAATCGGAGTTCTCCTGGCTTAAGGTCTGCTGTGGGGACTATATAGGAGTCAAAATTTAAATTTTCATAGTCAGTGTATTCATAACTTCAGTATCATTGATGTTCTATGGTTTTAACGGTTAGGGAAGGACTGTTGATCTCGTCTATTATGTAGAGGACATGCAGGGAAGAAAGAGCATTTAGAATAAGGATAATAGCTGGTAAGATAGTTCATACTGTCTCTACTTCTTATGCATCTATTGTACTTGTACGAGTTAATTTAGTTGTTAATATGAGGGTAATAATATAAAGTACTAGTGATCTTATTAGGAAAACAATTATTAGGGTATGGTCGTGAAAGTGTAGAAATTCTTCTATAATAGGTGAGGTAGTGCCTTGGAAACCTAGCTGGAAAGGGTATGCCATGAAGTTACACAAGGATTTAATGTGTAATTTAACTTTTACAAAGTTATGTAATAGTTTTACTAATATTTTGTTGATAAAGAAAGTCATAATGTTTATGGAGTTGGCTTCAAACCAATTTTGGGAGGTTCAATTCCTTCCTTTCTTGTTAATTATGCTTTTACATAAGTAGGTTCCTCAAATGTATGGTAGGGTGGTGGGCAGCCATAGAGTCATTCAAGGTTTGTAGCTGGTAATTCAACTGCTAAAACTTCTCATTTCAAAGCAAAGGCTTATCAGACTACAAAGATTATTAGTATGACTGCAGTAAGAGAGATACATGAAGCTATAGATGAGATGGTATTTCATATTGTATATGCATCAGGGTAATCAGAGTATCATCGGGGTATACCTGACAGTCCAAGAAAGTGCTGAGGAAAAAAGTTAGTTTTACTCCTAAGAATATAATTTCAAAGTGAGTTTTGGCTCAGGTGGGGTAGAGGGTAAAACCCGAGAATAGGGGAAATCAATGGACGAAACCTCCTATAATTGCAAAGACTGCTCCTATTGATAGAAAATAGTGGAAATGGGCTACTACATAGTAGGTGTCATGGAGGACAACATCAAGAGAAGAGTTGGCGAGGACAATTCCTGTCAGGCCGCCAATGGTGAAGAGGAAAATGAAACCTAGGTCTCATAGTATGGTGGGAGATCACTTCATGTTTCCTCCGTGCAAGGTTGCCAGTCAGCTAAATACTCTTACACCACTAATAATAGCAATAACTATGGTAGTAGATGTAAAATATGCTAGGGTGTCTACATCTATTCCTACTGTAAATATATGATGGGCTCAGACAATAAAACCTAGGAAGCCAATGGATATTCTAGCTCATACTATTCTAGATAACCAAATGGTTCTTTTCCCCAGAATAGTAGGTTACGATGGGTGAAATAATACCAAACCCTGGGAGAATAAGAATATAAACTTCAGGGTGACCAAAGAATCAGAATAAGTATTGATAAAGGATAGGATCTCCTCCTCCAGCAAGGTCAAAGAAAGTTGTGTTCAGATTTTGATCAGTTAAAAGTGTGGTGATTCCTGCAGCTAAACCTGGGAGAGAAAGTAGAAGTAAAACTGCAGTGATTAGTACAGATCATACAAATAATGGGGTCTGATATTGTGATATAGCAGGGGGTTTTATATTAATAATAGTTGTGATAAAATTAATGGCACCTAAAATTGAAGACACTTCTGCTAGATGCAGAGAGAAGATTGTAAGATCTACAGAGGCTCCTGTGTGAGCTAGATTTCCTGCTAGAGGGGGGTAGACATTTCAGCCAGTACCTGCTCTGGCTTTGACTATTGAGGAAGTCAGTAGTAAAAGGAAGGATGGGGGTAGTAGTCAGAAACATATTGTTTTTTCATGGAAATGTTATATCAGGAGCCCCAATCATAAGAGGGACTAGTCAATTGCCGAAACCCCTGATTATAATAGGTATAACTATAAAGAAGATTATCACAAATACATGGACAGTAATGATTACATTGTAGATTTGGTCATCTCCTAGCATGGTTCTTCACTGGGAAAGTTCTGCATCATATAAGAAGGCTAAGGGCTGTCCCTACTATTCCTTCTCAGGCAT
>NW_007171354.1:0-1047 GCF_000164805.1 Carlito syrichta | reverse complement strand
CCTAGATAGCTAACTATTTAAGTCAGCTACTTAAGTCTGCTACCTAACTTTTTAGCTAATTATTAAATCAGCTAGTTATTTAACTAGTGAAATAGTTAGCCAATTATTTAATTTAGGTAGTTAAGTCAGCTAGCTAACTAGTTAAGCCAGTCAGTTAAGTCATCTATCTAAATAGTTAAGTCAGCAACCTAAGTCAACTAGTTAAGTCAGCTTTTTAAATTAGTCAGCTGGTTAAGACAGCTAGCTAGCTAGTGAGCTAACGGGTTATGTCAGCAGGTTGTCACGTTGTTAGCTAGTTAACTAACGGTTTAAATGAGATTGTTGAGTCAGCTAGCTAGCTAGTTAGCAAACTGGTTGGCTCAGCTTTGCTTTAGTTTGAGTAGGCTAACTAGCTAGTTAATGAATGAGTTAAGTCAGCTGGATGTGTCAGCTAGCTAGCTATTTAGCTAAAGAGTTAAGTCAGCTGGTTCGGTCAGCTAGCTAGCTCGTTAGCTAATGAGTTAAGCCAGATGATTTAAGATTATGCAGTTTAGTGTTTAGACATAAGGTTTTTTAGAAGCACAAGTTTATAGTAAGTTTATTATAAATGCATAAGTTTTAACACTTGTATAGGAGTTATGTAGATCACATAACACTGTTTTCACTGACTTAGGATAAAGATTAATGTTAAGGTTTTTACTCAATTTAATAGTTAAAACTTTAAATTAACATTTATAGAGTGGGTTTTCACTGAACTCATAATATAATAATCAGACACTTTTATGACAGATCAGCTAAAACAGACAACAACCTTGAGGGGCCTGGGAAACATTACTAAAAACTTCTTTTGAGTTCTCTTTAGAAACAAGCACTGCAAGATAAGAGAAAAGTAATGAGGACATCTGGACAAGGGAGGCGATCACAAGACTATGAAGGACATAAAAGCCTAAGAGGGGAAAATTCCTGACACATGAAGAAATGTACACTTAGAAACTTTCTTGAGACATTTCCAGGACTGTAATACAGGACATTAGACTGAAAGTGTCATTGTTGGCTTTATGAATAAGA
>NW_007171353.1:0-736 GCF_000164805.1 Carlito syrichta | reverse complement strand
GCCAGGGAGTGAGGCCCTCCAAAGGGGTGGGTACTGGAATGAGACATGTCTATGCTCCTAAGATAGAGTCAGATGATCATGTAAAAGAGATCAGCAGTTCTCAACCCTGGCTGAGCCCCCATTTCACTTTGGGGGCATTTGCAGGTGAGCTATTTCCAAGCCCCCAAGGCAGTCTCCTGCATCCATGTCTCTAGGACTTGGAAGCCCAGAGGGGGCTGAGATTTTTTTTTTTTAGTTGGAGTCTCCCTTTGTCACCCAGGCAGGAGGGCAAGGGCATGCTCACGGCCACTGCAACCTCAACTTGTTGGGCTTAGGCGATCCTTCTGCCTCAGCCTTCCAAGTAGCCAGAACCATAGGTGTGCACTGCTACGCCTGGCTAATTTTTTGATTTATTGTAAAGAGGAGGTCTCGCCAAGTTGCCCCAGGTGGTCTCAAACTCCTGGGCTTAGGCAATTCTCTTGCTTTGGGCTTCCAAAGTGCTGCGATTATAGACTTGAGCCACCACACCTGACAGGACTGAGATATTATTAGAGGGGAGATCTCTGAGCTGGGTCATCATGCTGTAGGGCTTCACCAGGCTATGGAGACATGAGCACAGCCTTTCAGCCTGGTGTTGGGGTATCATTCTCCATGCTCTGGGGAGTGTTAAGGGCCAGGGAGCTGGGCTGTGGATAATGTCACATCCTGAGACAGGATATACCAAGGATTGGCACATAGACTTGGAGGATATCTCCCA
>NW_007171352.1:0-971 GCF_000164805.1 Carlito syrichta | reverse complement strand
GAAGGAGTAATCATGTCAAAGATGTTCTTAGGTCTCCTTAGATAGAGATTATGTAAATTCTACATATGAGAACTGCTATTACCTATGTTCCAGCTTATAAACTCTGATTATTATTTAGCCCACAGCAGGTGGCCTGTTGATTTTAAGGACTGAGGACTGGTATAACCCCATTCTTTTACTTCCTTGGCAAGGGGTTCTGTATTTTCCTGTATATTAGGAGTCTCATTAGATACATCCTGCTTCGAAACTATGATTCTTTTTAGAACTTTCCAAGCAGTGCTCTAGATTTTTGAGATTGAGGACTCGTGTAACCCAGATTCCTTATTCTTTCTTAGCAAAAGGTCATGTAGTTGCCTGCAAATAAGGACTCCATTTTCCAGATTCATGCTTGAAAACACCATGTTGCGTGTTTAGCCCATAGCAAGATGACCTTAAACTTTTTTGGGATTGAGGACCTGAGTAACGCAGATTCCTTATTCTTACTTAGCAACAGGCAGTGAAGTTTCCTTTATGTGAGGACTCCCATTGCACAGATTCCTACTTCAAAAACCTGATTTGTGGTCACGTCTTAGGAAGACGACCTGTAGTTATTGGGATTGAGGACTCATAAAAGGAAGATTCCTTATACTTCCTTAGCAATATGACATGTAGTTTCCTGTATAAGACGACCTCCATTACCCAGCTTCCTGTTTCACTCTGAAGGATGCTGAGACAGTTCCTGGTGTCAGAGAATTCCAGTTTTTTGAATATCAAGAGAAAGACGTCCATAATGTCCTTGGGGAACTGGAATCCAAGATTCCTGGTTCCCCTTCACAAGACCTCCCCAAAATGTAGAATATTCCAAACCCCAAACCCAATTTCTAATGCTCATCCACAAGAATTTTCTGTCATTTGAGGTCACCTGAATCGAAGAATTTTGTACCAATATACCTTTTGATTCTGCGGATTATCATTATGTTCGTTTATGTTCC
>NW_007171351.1:4186-5382 GCF_000164805.1 Carlito syrichta | reverse complement strand
TGAGACCTGGTTGATTAGAGCACTGGCTACTGGGAAATAGAACGAAAGGGCTTCACAGTGCGGAGGACCAGAAGTGTCATTCTAGGTATGGTAGAGTTGTCAGGGCCCAGACAAAAGGAAATATCCTCTGACAGCTTGTAGTGAAGAGAAGAAATAAATTGGAATAAACTAAATGTCCTAGTAGAACAAAATATAGTCCTAGAATGAGAAGACACACCATTCCTCTTCCCCAAAGCAAGACAACAGTATTTAGAAACTCAAGAAAAATTAACTTGGAAGTGCCTTTATATCCAATGATGCTAGCCATGTATCAGGGCAGTAGGAAAAATTATTAATATGCAAAACAGTGAGACTGGATGCCATCATGAAGACTTTGTTAAGGGTGGATTCTACTCAAGGAGTGATGAGAGAAGACACTCATTTTCCTATAGTTCATGACTATTCACAGATTTTTTTTTTTTTTGAGTTGGAGTCTCACTCTGTCGCCCACACGAGTGCAGTGGCTGCTCCCGGCCACTGCAGCCTCGACCTGCTGGGCTCCGGCGATCCTTCCGCCTCAGCCTTCCAAGTCGCCGGAATTACAGGCATGTGCTACCACGCCCGGCTGATTTTTTTTTATTTATTGTAGAGATGAGGTCTCGCTGCCCAGGCAAGTTTTGAACCCACAGGCTCAGGCAATCCACTCACCTCTGCCTCCCAAAGGCGCTGGATTACAGGCTGAGCCACCGAACCCGGCTATTCACAGATTTTATTGTAGATCTAAAACAAAATCAAGGTGAGTGAAATAGTATGTCATTGATATATGTTTGGGTTGAAATAACACTATCAGAAATGTCCGGTAATGAGGGAAGAAAAGAGGTAAGGCAGTAATGCCACTGATGGTCACAGTTGTAAATATTTGAAGTTTAGTGATATAATTTAAATTTATACAGCACAGACTAGAAGTGTGTCAAGTTAAAAAAGGACAAATAATGTCATAAAGGTTTTTAGCGCAAAATATTTTTTCTTCATTATTTCAATAGCTTTAAGGGTGCAACTAGTTTTTGGTTACATGGTTGTATTGTATATTGGCAAAGAAATTTGGGTTTTAAGTGTGCCTTTACTATCTGTGCCCACTGTACCCGATAGGTGATTTTTCATTCCACCACTCCTTCCTCCACCCAGTTCTGAGTTTTTAGTGCCCATTATACCATTTT
>NW_007171351.1:0-3780 GCF_000164805.1 Carlito syrichta | reverse complement strand
TCATAGCTGCTTTTCCTGTTGACAAAATCCAGCTAACATGTTGAAGAGCAACAGGCCAAAAGCAAATAGTCACCACACTGGTTTACCTGAAAGAGAGAAGTGAGGTTTGCAGAGACTATCTGCTCGGGAGAATTCGCGTGAGTCCAACTCCAGGTTCTCAAATGCAAGAGGATGGAGGAAATGGAAACCGATTCAGACACAAGAGAGAGAGAAGACATCGTGGAAGGCTGAAGGGATAAAATAGAGATATGCAGCACTCTGCTTCTCTCAGACCCAAAGTTTCCAGGTATCAGATTTGTCCTAAGAGTCCGTCATTACGTAGATTAACCAGTGGCATGCTGGGTCTAAGTATTCTAGTTTGCAGGCATCATATAGATTTTCTAAAAGTGAATTCAGGTGTGTGTCACATGAAGGAGATCCCTCTCCAGACATCTCTTATTCACGGTCCACTTCCAACATAGGGACATCAGTCTCCTCAATGTGAGAACAGGACATTTTAAGAGCCTTATTGCAGAGGGCCTGGGCTCATGGCTTGGGACAATTGTCTTGGTTGGTTTTGCTGAGCTAGGGGGCAAAATCTCCATGTTCACATAGGTTATCACTCCAATATCATCTGTCAAATTTTGTGCATGGACTAATTTCTTTCCCCACAGGCCATAGGTAGCAGCCCACCTGCCTTTTAGGAGGAAAACAGCACGATTTTGTGACATTTGCAAGTAACAATCTTCTGTCTCTTTTTTGCAATCCTGTCAGCAAGACCAACATGCCAGCTTCACTACGAACATGCCAACTTGCATGAGACAGAGCATAATGCCAGGATTAATGAACCCTGGGCCACTCCTCTCTGAAACATAGACAAGGATGCCACTGGCTTTGAGCAGGCAGGGACTCTCAAAGAACAGTATTGAGGGGAAAAAATGAAAAGAAATGCATCAGCTGGCATAAGGTATCTGATTCAGATTAGCAGATGTGACAGAAATTTATGAGCAGCTCTTAAACAAGAGCCTGTGAATAGGTCATGCCTGCCTTGAGTCCAATGTCCTGTAAGTGGACATGAGGTAACACAGGCATGACCTGAGACTAGGAACTGCTGCTCCTCCTCCATACAGACTCTAGAAGTTCTCTGCACTCTTCATACACTGAGAAAAGACATACACACCTACCTCAGTGGATTAAAGGAAATCAAATATGCTTAATCCTGCAATTCATTGAAACAATTCAAATTGGTAGGTACTATTATAGTATCCCATTAACATGTGAAAAAAGTGAGGTACAGAGAAGACAAGCTACTTGATTGGAGCCCAGAAGACTGGATCACAGTCCCTGCTTTACTGCATTGTTTTACCTCAACCCAGGCTTGGGCATTATCTTTCTTCCTTTTTAGGAATAAGAGCCTGTGCTCAGGAAACAGGACTTCCCACTCAACCTATGGCTATCCCAGTTTCGATTAGGATCAGATTCGTCTTCAAGCCCCTTTAAAGTAGGTCCTGTGTACACCTCATTTCCTCCCGTGTAGCCAGCACCGTGCTTTGCCAATTAGGCCTCACAGAACCTGAGTTAAATGTAAGCTCATTAGTCCCACACATTTAGACCAACAGTCTCAATGTTATTTGATGGCAAAATCTTGTATGGTACTGAGAGGGTCCGCATAATATTGATATGAGCCCGTTGCTTAGAAAAGCAGGCAGGCTGTGTTTGTGATAGGAATCAGTAACTGGGATTTTAACGCGGATGCCAACCTACACTTCACTGAAACCTGGAAAAGTGCCTCAGTTTTCCCTTTCCCCCAAAGTGTGGTTAAAATACCCATGACACCAATCCAGGAATACACTCAGGATGACACTTGTTTTTATAAGTGGAAGAGAAGACTCAAACCTAGAGAAAGTTTCATTTCTCAGAGGGAAGGAGGGCCATCATCCATCACTTTGGAACTTCTACAGCAGGTTGACCAGGGCATAGGCAGTTGTTTCAGATGCCAGAAGCTTCTGTTTGAGATTTCGGAATTACTGTGAGCTCTTTGCCAGCAGGAAGTTTCTGTGATGACTCATTCACTCTTGGATGATTTCTATGATGGTCATTTCTGTCTTCGAACTGAAAAAGGGCTGACAGATATTCCTGTGCTGCTGTTTGTGCAGAAGAGCTACAGCAAATGACTGCAGAGAAAACACTCTAACATATGATGGATTAAAATCAAATGAAATCAAATCGGTTGAATTAGGACTACAGAATGACATCGACTGTAATTCTTCACTTACTGTTCAGAAAAACTGATCAACAATCCACAACACTTGAGAGTCACTGACTGCAATAAATTAGGTTCAAGTTGTCACAGCTAAGGGCCAAAGGCCTGAAGCTCAGACTCTGACAGGATTGAGGGAGGTAAGCTCCCAGCATGCTAATTAATGATCTACAGTCGCAGTAACAAAATTGGAAGCTGGGGATATCATGTCTGGAGGTTACAACCAATGGGGACAGCTCCCTCACCAGTCATTTTGTACCCTTTTTGATAGACTTATCTCTCAATTTGCCTAAGCTCATATCTTATTATTCTTCCCTTCTTTGTATAAAATCATCAAGGTATGATCATCACTGGTATGATTTTCCTAATGGTTGGTGCAAAATCATCCCAACTACTCTTGAAATTAAAATATACAAGAGTATTTCGCTTGTCCATAAGTGAAAGATAATTAACTTATAGATGGCTATGATGCACTCTTTTTGTTCTTCTGCAGTTTTTTTCCTGTATCTGCTAAAAAATGTAGAACCTGAAACAGAGTATAACAGTGAATAAGTAATGCATTTTAAAAATGTTTTCTTATATGTTTATGTAAAGAACATGTATGTGTACCCCCTAAACTAAAATAAATAAATGAATGAATAAATATTTTATCTCCTGTCTCTGTATTCTTCTTGCTGTATCTCATTGTTATGTGGATTTCTGCTCATTTACTGGGTCAGCATGTTGGCTTTTCCTCAACTCAAGACTAGTCTGGCACTCCTAACTCCTAAACATCTTTTCTATTTGTGGTTTGGATTGTTTTTAAAGTCACATAATACTACATTTGATTAGGGTCAGTTATAGATATCATTCTAGTCCCCAGTAAGCTCTTTTCAATATACCAAGTGATGAAAAGTATTTATGTGGATCTCCTGCAAACATGTGATGACCATCTTTTCTGTGAATCTTGTAAACCTGATGCCATTTTCATGTTTTCAGCTAGTTCTCCCATATGTTCAATAGAACAAAGCCTATGAGTAGTTTGTAAAGAATATTGCTTGATAGGTTTTTTGAGTGGGCCTAACATTGTTGACTTTTGGTTGTATTCCACTAACAGAACATGACAAGATCAAGGTTCTGAGTCAGGGTGGTTGGTAACCTGCCGTTTACATGTGCAGTTGAAAGAGAGGTTAGGTGAGAGGGACAGACATGCATGGGACAGTGACCCCTTAAACTACTTCCTTCCTTTCTCAGCTTCCATTCTTGCTTAGGTTCAATGAGTCTGAGAGTTGGTGACAGGAGACAGACTTGTAGCCCAGGTCTCTTCAGATTAGCTGTTGGACTTGCCTGAGTCGAGGGTGCAATAAGTGTGACCTTGAGCTACCAAGCATGGGTGTTGAATAAGCAATCTTCTTGCCTTGTCCTCCCTAAGTGCTGAAATCGGAGGCCTGAACAAATGCACCCTGTCCATATTTATGTATGTGTTTATTTTCATTTTATTTATATGTTTATGCATTTTGTTTATTCACTAAGACTTTATATAAAGGCACGAAATGTTAAAC
>NW_007171350.1:0-3412 GCF_000164805.1 Carlito syrichta | reverse complement strand
TTCTGTCCCATTCCTGAGGGTGACTCCTTGCACTTGGTGGCAGCCGTGATCACGGTGGCAGTAGCGGTGATTATTATTATTTGGAGTCAGAATTCCACTGTGCCATTTAGGCCTAAGTGCAGCGGCACGCACATGGCCACTGCAGACTCCGCCTGCTGGACTTAGGTGATCCACCCACCCAGTGTTCTGGGCTGGTCTCAAACCAGCAGATTTAGACTGTCCACTCACCTGGACCTCTGAAGAGACAGGATGCCAGGCTTAGCCCCTAAACAGGGCCTGTGGTTGTGGTGGTGGTGGTTGTTATTATTATTCTGATCCCAAGTCATGCTCTGTCACCTAGGCTGGAGTGCAGAGGCTGGCTTTCGGCCACTGCAGCCTCCACCAGCTGGGATCCGGTGATCTCCCATCGTGGCTGCCCTAATGACCAGAATGTCAGGCGTGTGCCACCACGCTCAACTCATTTATTTGTCTTCTCATAGAGACAAGGTCTCACCAAGGTGCCCAGACTTATCTCGAGCCTGGGTGCTCAGGCCACCGTCTCCCCTCAGCCTCTCAAGGTGTCTGTGTGTCAAGCATGAGCTTCCATGCCAGGCCTCCACACCCCTCTTGGGGCACTCCAATGAGGTCCGCTCCCTTCTGATGACCCAGGAACCTGGAAAGGGTGACCGGATTTGTGCCCCATGCCCTTCCCGGGTGAGAGCCTGGTGCAGGGTCGTGTCTCTGTTGGAGGGCCCACACCTCTGTCTGCTTCATTCCCCAGGTTGGACCTGGTTGCTACTCCCTGGGACTGCATCGGGGAAAGGGAGGGTGGAATTCTCAAACTATCAGAGGGATGGGGATGACTGGACGACTCACGACTGTCTCCTTGGCAATTAGGAGGCCAAGATGGGAAGATGGCCAGAGCCCGGGTGCTTGAGACCAGACTGGACACTATAGCAAACCACAAGCTCGAACTAAATCAAAATCCAGGAAACCATTGATGAGGGTAGGCCTCAGAGGGAAGATTGCCTCCAGCAAAGAGTTGAAGATAAGGCAGGAAGACCAGGATGTTGACTAAAGGGAAAGCATGTGATCACAGCAGTTTGGAGGCCCAGGCCGAGGTGACGGCCCATGTTGGGTGGTGTGAAAACAGCCTGGGCAACCTAGTGAGGAGAGAAAGAAAGAAAGAAAGAAAGAAAGAAAGAAAGAAAGAAAGAAAGAAAGAAAGAAAGACGGAAAAAAGAAAGAAAAGAAGGAAGAAAGGAAAGAAAGAAAGAAAGAAATCCATTCTCCTGCAAACCTTCCTCCCCAGGACTTCCCACCACTCCCCCACATATGAGGGTTCAGCAGGCTCAGCACCATCCTGCCCCAACCCCCACCAATGACTGACCCCTTTGGTGCAGGAGTTCATGAGTCTCCCTGGCAAGGTTCCTCCAGCTCTCCCAATCACATTTTTCCTAGCTCTATAGCCAGTAGCCCTGCGAACACACCATGCACAGTTGAGAAACTGTGTATTATTCTGATGTTTTTGGAGACAGGGGCCCGGGGACACAACCAACGTTCTATGCCAGTCTCGAAATTGTGAGCTCCAGCAATCCTTGTGCCTCAGCCTCCGGTGTGGCCAGAATGATGGGTTCCTCAACCTTAGAATCCCTGTTTGGTTTTGTGTGAAGGCCTGGACTGAACTGCACTAGCCTTGGGCTCCTGGACTCCAGCCATCCTCCCACCTAAGCATCCCAGAGCACTGGGATTCCAGGCGTGGGCCGCCATGTAAGGCCTTCTGGTTCATTTTCAATGAAGTTCTGAGACCAGTCTTTCTTTCTTTCTTTCCTTTTTCAATCTTGGGGGCTCAGCCTTATCATCCCAGTGCTTTGGGTGTTCAAGTCCTGTGGTCAGCCCAAGCCATGGGCCAAGACCCACCGAGACACCTCAGTGAGACCTCACCTCTATCTTTCATCAGTAATGAGCTGGGCATGGTGGCACGTGCCTGTAATTCCAGCTCCTCAGAAGGATGAGGAAAGGCTCGCCAACATCCAGCTGGCCAAGGCTGCAGTAGCTGGGAGACAGCCACCACCCTCCACCCTGGGCAATGGAGTGAGACTCTGACTAAAAGAAAAAAAAAGAAAAAAAAAAGAAGAGCATCCCTTTGTGTATGGAGTTGGGATCATCATGAACAGAGATCATTTGGGAAGGAGGCCCCAGGCTTGGGCCTAGAGTTCCAGAAAAATGCTGGATCAGCAGACAATTGGGCTGTAGCTTTGGGAGTCTGAGGTGGGGGAATGCTGGAGCCCAGGAGTCCAAGACCAGGCTGAGTCACGTAGCAAGACTGCGTCACTCCCCAGAACACAAACACTGGCATCATGCATGGTGGTGCCCAGGGTCCTGGCTACATGGGATGCAGTAGACTGTGTCCCGGGGCATGCCTTTGTTTTGCCCCTGCCAAAAACACTTGCAAGTCCAGCATGGGCACTGTGGCTCAGGGCAGTCAGACTCGCACCCTGGGATGCTGAGGCTGGAGGCTGCCTGAGTCCCCAGGTCAGACACCAGCCCGGGAGATGTGGCCAAAACTCATCTTGGCGAGAGGTCCCTAAAATTGAGTCATGCGTGGTGGCTTCTGGATTACTGACTGCTCGGGGGCTGAGGTGGGAGGATTGCCTGAGCCCCATAGGTCGAGGCCCCAGGAGTCACGATCATGCCACCGCACCGCAGCCCCATTGACAGAGACTCTGGTGACAAAAAAGACGTGTGTCACGACTGGCATCCATGGTTTCCCAGGGAAAGGTTCGAGTGTGTGGGTGATGATGGGTTGATTGGGAAAGGAAGGGGCCCTCCCCACCCTAGCTTGGTGCCATCTGTTCTGTGAGCTCAAACACGTCTTTGCTGTGTGGCACGAGTGTGGAGAGTGGAGGCTGACCTTATGGGGTGCATTACTGAGGTGCGGGATGGACGTGCCCAGTGGCCATGAATGACAGGCCGGAAAGTGCCTTTTCCTCTCCCATCCCTGAGGGCAATTCCTCACACTGGGTGTCAGGGTGGTGGTGGTGGTGGTGGTGATTATTATTATTTGGAGACAGAATCCTGCACTGTCACCAAGGCCAGAGCACAGGGGCATATTCACAGCCACCACAGACTCCACCAGCCAGACTCAGGTGATCCTCCCGCCTTGCCCCCTAAGTGACTGTAACCATAGTCTTGCTCCACCACGCCTGACTAATCTTTGGATTTAGTTTTGATGTATGAGATGAAGTCTCACCCCATGGCCCAGGCTGGTTCGAACCCACAGTCTCAGGCCATCCACTCACCTGGGCCTATGAAAGGCTGGGATGCCAGGCTGAGCCCCTGAGTCCCGACTATGGTTTTGGTGGTGGTGGTTGATATTATTATTCTGAGTCGGAGACATGCTCTGTCGCCCAGGTTGGAGCACAGAGGACAG
>NW_007171349.1:0-729 GCF_000164805.1 Carlito syrichta | reverse complement strand
GCTACCATGCCCAGCTAATTTTTTATTTATTGTAGAGATGAAGTCTCACCATGTTGCCCGGGCTGGTCGCAAACTCACAGGCTCAGACAGTCCTCTCGCCTTGGCCTCCCAAAGTGCTGGGATTGCAGGCTGAGCTACCATGCCCAGCTGTGAGAGTTTTTTGAAGCATCTTCAGTCGTGTCACATTTTCTTAGCTTTTGTATGTCCAAAGAACACTCCTCCTCCCTCTGGAATGATGGCCTGGCTGCATATAAAGTTCTAGATAGTGACTTTCCCAGATCATTGAAACTGTAGCTCCCCTGTTTCCTGGACTTTGTTGCAGCTGCTGGGAAGTGTGCTCTGTTGTCATTCCCTTGAAGTGTCTGTTCTTTTCTTCAGAGCTCTTAAGGTTGTTCTTCTGTTGCTAATACTGTGCATTTTCTCTGCAGTGTATCTGATACAGATTCCTGTTTGTACAGTCTGAAACTTTTTCCTGCTTCATTTTTTATCAGGTGTAATTTGCATGAGGTATAGGCCCAGCCCAATTCCAGATGCATGTCTGTCTGTGTTGCCACCACCTCCCTCAGAGCCTAGAACATTCCCCGAGGCTGCAGGATTCCCGGAGCCCACTCCTGGTGGGAGGCAGGCCTGCACTTCGGGACGCTGCTCTGCGCCAGACCCACCAGCCCCTTCCCTCGTGCCCCTTGAACCACCTCATACCTGCCAAGGCTGTCTGCCAAGGTCACCTAC
>NW_007171348.1:0-944 GCF_000164805.1 Carlito syrichta | reverse complement strand
CACTGTGTCCTGTCTAGAAGCTGTTCCACTGATGGGTTCTTTATTTCAGTGACTTAATTTTTCACTTTTAAGATTTCTGATTAGCTTTACACTTTCGACCAGTGCTATTTTGTTACATATCTGTACATCCTCGTTTTCTTATTCCCTGTTCTTGTGATAGTTCTTTTACTTTCATTTATATTTTTGAACATCCTCAAGATACTTTACAGTTGTTGACAGGTTGCACTAAATAAATTGCTTCTGAGGTGAATTTTTGTTCCAATTAATGATGCAGTGGCTTGCTTCTTAGTGTTAGATTTATTCATGTTTTCAGATCTTTGGGAAGGCACTTTTCAGTGGCAGGCTTTTGTTTCAGCATCTTCCTATCTACCTGTACCCCCTCCTTAGTACTCTGCTGTTGATGTTGGGGATATGGGCAGATGCTGTGGGGGGGTGGCTCTGCCCTGGGAGTGAGCTATTGCTTTTGTCTGAGACCCCAGTCTCTGATGAAAGCCACAGCCTCAGTCAGTTTGCTTGCCCATTTCATCAACTGGTGATGAGCATACGCCTGACTTCGCCGGGGCATCAAGTGCGAATCTGCCTCGAGTTCTCTCTGTTCACCAGGTGATTTGCCATCCCTGTGACTCCCCAGAGGAACCACCTTCTCCTCTTCCCCATCCAGCCTCAAGAGCCAAGAAGCAGCTCTTCTGTAGATACTGCGGGGCCTGCTCTGCATTTGTGAGCTTCCAGACCTTTCCTGTTGTGCGGAGCCCATTCTTGTCTGACCTCAGCTGTGTCTTTGATCTTCCCTTCTTGTGCTTTATATGAAACTTTGTCCATTCATACTGTGTGGTGCCAGCTGGGTTCTGAACTTGCCGTGAGGTGTTGGTCCAGAAATGCTGTTAACTGTAAAACTTCTCTTCATGGAAGAATGACCAGAGTGTGAGAGGGGGATGTGGGTCTGG
>NW_007171347.1:0-930 GCF_000164805.1 Carlito syrichta | reverse complement strand
TTTTTGTTCCAATTAATGATGCAGTGGCTTGCTTCTTAGTGTTAGATTATTCATGTTTTCAGATCTTTGGGAAGGCACTTTTCAGTGGCAGGCTTTTGTTTCAGTGTCTTCCCATCTACCTGTACCCCCTCCTTAGTACTCTGCTGTTGATGTTGGGGATATGGGCAGATGCTGTGGGGGGGTGGCTCTGCCCTGGGAGTGAGCTATTGCTTTTGTCTGAGACCCCAGTCTCTGATGAAAGCCACAGCCTCAGTCAGTTTGCTTGCCCATTTCATCAGCTGGTGATGAGCACACGCCCGACTTCGCCAGGGGGTCAAGTGCAAATCTGCCTCGAGTTCTCTCTGTCCAGCAGGTGATTTGCCATCCCTGTGACTCCCCAGAGGAACCACCTTCTCCTCTTCCCCATCCAGCCTCAAGAGCCAAGAAGCAGCTCTTCTGTAGATACTGCGGGGCCTGCTCTGCATTTGTGAGCTTCCAGACCTTTCCTGTTGCACGGACCCCATTCTTGTCTGACCTCAGCTGTGTCTTTGATCTTCCCTTCTTGTGCTTTATATGAAGTTTTGTCCATTCATACTGTGTGGTGCCAGCTGGGTTCTGAACTTGCCGTGAGGTGTTGGTCCAGAAATGCTGTTAACTGTGAAACTTCTCTTTATGGAAGAATGACCAGAGTGTGAGAGGGGGATGTGGGTCTGGAATTGCTTTGTTCAGAGGTGAATATGCAGTTGTCTCTAAAGCGTGGTTTCATTTTTAACATTTGCTCAGTTTTACCTTAGTCATAGCTTTTTTAACATAACAAGTAAAATTTATGTCCATATGGAGCTTTTGGAAAATATAGCAGAGCATACACACACACAAACACAGACACACACAATGAGAATGACTTGTATTTCCACAGCCCAGAAATAGCTGTAGAAGATTCTGGTATTTGCG
>NW_007171346.1:0-723 GCF_000164805.1 Carlito syrichta | reverse complement strand
CCCCATTCTTGTCTGACCTCAGCTGTGTCTTTGATCTTCCCTTCTTGTGCTTTATATGAAACTTTGTCCATTCATACTGTGTGGTGCCAGCTGGGTTCTGAACTTGCCGTGAGGTGTTGGTCCAGAAATGCTGTTAACTGTAAAACTTCTCTTCATGGAAGAATGACCAGAGTGTGAGAGGGGGATGTGGGTCTGGAATTACTTTGTTCAGAGATGAATATGCAGTTGTCTCTAAAGCGTGGTTTCATTTTTAACATTTGCTCAGTTTTACCTTAGTCATAGCTTTTTTAATGTAACAAGTAAAATTTATGTCCATATGGAGTTTTTGGAAAATACAGCAGAGCATACACACACACAAACACAGACACACGCAATGAGAATGACTTGTATTTCCACAGCCCAGAAATAGCTGTAGAAAATTCTGGTATTTACTCATGTTTATATGCCGTATGTATGCACATATTCATGTTCATTTTCTAAAAAACAGAACCAGTCCAGTCTTGCTTTACAGGTGAAGCTGTGAGTGCCGGCGATGTCTTATGTGAAATTGAGACCAACAGAACTGTGGTTACCTTGGATGCCAGTGATGATGGTGTCTTGGTCAAAATCATGGTGTTTTCAACAGGTGAAGCTATCTTAAGTGTTCCTTGAAATAGAGTTTCCTTTTATTTTTATCTCTTTATTTATGATGTTGTATGATCAACTGCATAATACATTTTGTTC
>NW_007171345.1:0-676 GCF_000164805.1 Carlito syrichta | reverse complement strand
GAAGAAAACAAACAACCCCATTATAAAATGGGAAAAAGATATGAACAGACACTTCACAAAAGAAGACATTCGAGCAGCCAACAAACTCATGAAGAAATGCTCAACCTCACTAATCATCAGGGAGATGCAAATCAAAACCACACTGAGATACCACCTAACTCCATTCAGAATGGCAATTATCAACAACTCAAAAAATAACAGCTGCTGGAGAGGGTGTGGTGAAAAGGGAACACTTCTACACTGTTGGTGGGAGTGTAAACTAGTGCAACCTCTGTGGAAAGCAGTGTGGCGATTCCTAAAAGCTCTAAAAATTGACCTTCCATATGACCCTGCAATCTCCCTACTGGGAATATACCCTGAAGAACACAAATCACTCTATAAAAAAGATACCTGCACACGTATGTTTATCGCAGCGTTGTTCACAATAGCAAGAACCTGGAAACAACCATGCTGCCCATCAAAAGAGGACTGGATTTAAAAAATGTGGTACATATACACGATGGAATACTACGCAGCCATAAAAAAGAACAAAATCATGAATTTTGCTGCAACCTGGATGGAACTAGAGTCTATAATACTGAGTGACCTCTCACAGAAACAAAGATCCGAATATCACATGTTCTCACTCTTATAATGGACCTTGAACATCCAATGCAATACTATAAGAAATGACTGA
>NW_007171344.1:0-1012 GCF_000164805.1 Carlito syrichta | reverse complement strand
AAACAAGCTAACTAGTCAGCCGACACCTCAGCCAACAAGTTGTCACCTAGCTAACTCGCTAACCAACTAGTTAAGTCAGCTAGTTAACTCATTTACCAACTAGTTAAAACAGTTAGCTAACTCATTAACCAACATGTCAGCTAACTATCTCATTAGACAAGTACTTAAGTCAGATAACTAAGTTAGCTAGCTAACCATCTAAATTCTGCTACCTAACTAGCTAGTTAAGTCAGCTTGAAAGCAGGCCAGCTAGTTATGACATCTAATTAAGTCAGTTGACTAGCCAGCTGTCTAACTAGGTATTGACCTAGTTAAGTCAGTTAGCTAGTCAGCTGGTTAGTTAATTAAGTCAGTTAGATAAGTCACCTGGCTATTCAGGTGCCTAGAGAGGTACAGAGCTAGTTAAGTCAGCTGGTATCAAGCTGGAAAACTAGTTAAGCCAGGTAATTTAGTCACCTGGCTGGCTAGCTGCCTAGCTCATCAATGAACTAATTAGGTCAGCTGGATAACCAGCTGACTACCTAGATTAGTCACCTCATTAAGTCAGGTGGTTAGTCAGCTCGCTAGCTAGTTAAAAAACTTGATAAGTCAGGTGGCAAGACAGCTGGCTAGCTAGTTATTTTAGCTAGTTAAGGGGGCTGGCTAGCTAGGCAGCCAGTTAGTTAAGTCACCTAGTTATGTCAGCTTGCTAGCTAGTTAAGTCAGCTAGTTCACTCAGCTAGCTAGGTAGCTAGCTAGCTAGGTGCTAGCTGGTTATTTCAACTAGTAATGTCAGCTGGCTAGCTAGGTAACTAGCAAGTTAAGTCAGCTAGTTAAATCTGCTAGCTAGCTAGCTATGTCAGCTAGTTAAGTCATCTGGCTAGCCAACAGCCTAGCTGGGTAGCTATCTACTTAAGTCAGCTGGCAAGCCTGTCGGCTAGCTAGTTAAGTCACCTAGAAAAGTCAGCTCACCAGCCAGCTGGTTAGTTAGGTAGGTAGGTAGGTAAGTCACCTGGCAAGCCAGGGGGATTTT
>NW_007171343.1:0-715 GCF_000164805.1 Carlito syrichta | reverse complement strand
AACTTAATATTTACCTTCACCTAAATGCCAGAAATTTCGTTTCTTTAGCGAGATAGTAAGCATAAAAAGAACAATTTTATTATGATCTTAGTAGGCTTCCTCCATTAAAAACTACAGGTTATATGACTGCAAAATTAGAGAATGTAATTAAGAAACCTATACCCCTATAGTAATGAATATAGAAAAGGCCAAAATCAATTCAATTGCTCTTTCTAACAATAGGCAAAAATGTAGTGTTCAATTTAACTTGGTTTTTGCTAAGATTTTGTCATGCCTGTGTTCGTCAGTGATATTTGTCTGTGGTTTTCTTTGTTTTTTCTTTGCGTGTGTCTGTCTTGTTTTGCTATCAGAGTAGTTCTGGGCTCATATAGTCAGTTGGGAATTATTTCTGCCTCTTCGATTTTTGTGAAGAGTTTAAATTAAACTTATATTTGCTTTTCAACTGCTTGGAAAAATTCAGCTGTGAAGTCATCAAGGCCCTTGGCTCTTTTTTTCTCCCTCTCTCTTTTCTTTATCTTGTTTTCTGCTTTGTTTTGTTTCGTTTTGTTTTTTGAGTTGGGGTCCCCATCAGTTGCAGGCTGACGGGCAGTGCACTGACCATCCTTCTGCTTTGGATCCTCTGTTTTATTTTACACAAAACTATTTGCTGAGTCAAAGATTGAGTGATGATGAGTCTTCACTCTTCAGGGAAAGTCGGTGCCCGCTGATTACCTAA
>NW_007171342.1:0-811 GCF_000164805.1 Carlito syrichta | reverse complement strand
ATTTAAAGAAGGCCAATCCTATCAAGCTTTCCCATTTTCCTTTCTTGCTGCTCCTCTCTATTTCCTCAACCGCAAAGGGTCGAAGGCCCCACTGTCAAGTGATTCGAGCCTGTGTCCTGATTAATTATCCTACATGGGAGTTCAAACGTCGACTGAAGATCTATGGCAGAATAGCATAGAATAATAATAGAGACCCTTGGACTGGAATATGTCGTATCCTTTGCTCTTGTGCCAGCATAAGCTCCATGAGCTCTTTGACACCATTACACAGAAGAAGGTATGAGGTCTAGGAGCTAAGTCCGATCCAGTGAAGGCTGCTCTTGAGAGCAGTGCCCAGGAAAGGAGGGACCTGGAGCCATACCAGACTGACAGTCAGTCACCAAGGTGTCATGGAGCAAGTTCCGAGGAAGGGCCATGACCAGAACGGGAAGCAGGAGGCAGTTAAAAAAAGGATGTACCTTCTGATAACAAATCTCCAATGTGATACGAAATTGGAGTTTTTAGATCGCACACAAAGATCACATTAGAAAAGAGAAATGGGCAAGAATCATCTCTACAATACATCAAAAAATTAGCCGGGCGTGGAAGCACGCGCCTGTGTTTACAGCTACTTAGAAGGCTGACGTTGAAGGATCGCCGGAGCCCAGCGGGTCGAGGCTGCGGTGGCCGGCAGCGGCCACTGCACTCCAGTGTGGGCGAGAGAGTGAGACTCCATCTCCAAACAATAACAGAAAAAAGCCAGGTTCCGTGGCTCAGCCTGTAATCCTGCGATTTAGGAGGCTGCGGGGAGTGGATAACCTAAGCTCGCGGG
>NW_007171341.1:0-726 GCF_000164805.1 Carlito syrichta | reverse complement strand
CATCCACCATGTCTACCACATTTGGCAGAGCACAAGTCCTTGAAGCCTAAGGATTGCTCAGTAGTCAAGGTTCCTCCCATTATGATGTCAAGGTTCTGAGGCTGATGTTATGAATGACAATCTGACATCGTTGTTTCCCTGACATTGCTTACATATTTAATTTAAAAATTAGCCTTTTAGGCAACCTACAGACTCAATGAAATAACCATTAAGTTACCATCATTCTTCTCAGACCTGGAAATTGCAATAAAGAATTCATATGAAACCCTAAACAATCATGAATATCCAAAAGTATTCTTATCAAAAGAAACAAAGGAGGAGTTATCACTCTTCCAGACTTCAAACTTTATTATAAGTTTACAGTAATCAAAACAGCCTGGTATTGGTACAAGAATAGGTACATAGGCCAATGATCAGGACAGAGAATGAAGTCCTTAAATTCTCAACCAACTCATCTTTAAAAAACCTCCAAGGCCCACTGCGGAATGGAGAACATATTCAGTAAATAGTTCTGGGAAAAGTCTGACCACATGCACAAGATTAAAACAGGACCCCTAGCCGGCCTCAGTGGCTCAGCCTGTAATCCCGTGCCTTTGGGAGGCTGAGTTTAGTGGATTGCCTGAGCCCACAGGTTCGAGACCCGCCTGGGCAGTGAGACCTTATCTCTACAATAAATCAAAAAATCAGCCAGGCGTGGTAACGCATGCCTGTAATTCCCGGCTACTC
>NW_007171340.1:0-896 GCF_000164805.1 Carlito syrichta | reverse complement strand
ACAAACTCTCAGAGGCCCTGCCAAATGCAAAAAATAGACTTTCATTTGAGATAGTAATAAAAGCCAATGATTATTCCTGAGCCTTCAGCTTCTGTTAAGGGTATGAACCCACCAAAGCACCTTTAGGTGGACTGACAGATCTGGTTGTTCAGTACAAATGTGCTTAACTTTATTCCATGTACAGCCTTCCTGCAGATTAGGTTAATCATTCAAATTACCCACATACACTGAAAAGGAAGACATTATGTTCAAATTCCCAGAGGAGGAAAACAGGAGGTACAACTGGCAATAGGGCCTGGCTCTAATGAGACATAGAGGAGGGGTATATATTCCAGCTTCACAGGCCAACTCAACCTTCTAGAAGAAAAGCATCCATGAATCTCACTACTGCTCTTTCTTAGCTCCCAGATCCCTCGAGGTGAGGGATCATGCCTTTCTTTCTATTGTGTTTGGTTTGTTTCCTCTCCATGGACCTGGTAGCATATCTTGCTCAGTGTGTGCTGAATAGTTGTGTGTGGGGAGGGGCATTGGGTACAAACCCAACCCCAGTCAGTGTCTTTCCAGCAGTGACTGTTAATGGAAGAGCTAAGCATGGGCCATGCTGTTGTTCTTAGGCCTGGGGCTCAGGCTACTGCAAGGAGACCAGCAGCTCCTGTTATGCAAAACACTCTGCCCTGCCTCAAAGAGGAAGGCACATGGGGTCGAGAAGAAGAACAACCATCTCAAGTCTCTTCCTGGTTTGGTCACTTTCATGGAATAGTCCTTGCCAAAAAGTCAAAAGTTGCTGGCAGAGGACTCAGGCATCTATCAAAACCAGCCAGCCCAGGCTAAGGCTCTCTCTCAGAACACAAATCACTCCCTGGCAAGTCAAGAAAGAAATAGATGCATGTGAAATC
>NW_007171339.1:0-767 GCF_000164805.1 Carlito syrichta | reverse complement strand
TGTTCAGTACAAATGTGCTTAACTTTATTCCATGTACAGCCTTCTTGCAGATTAGGGTTAATCATTCAAATTACCCACATACACTGAAAAGGAAGACATTATGTTCAAATTCCCAGAGGAGGAAAACAGGAGGCACAACTGGCAATAGGGCCTGGCTCTAATGAGACATAGAGGAGGGGGATATATATTCCAGCTTCACAGGCCAACTCAACCTTCTAGAAGAAAAGCATCCATGAATCTCACTACTGCTCTTTCTTAGCTCCCAGATTTGTCCCTCGAGGTGAGGGATCATGCCTTTCTTTCTATTGTGTTTGGTTTGTTTCCTCTCCATGGACCTGGTAGCATATCTTGCTCAGTGTGTGCTGAATATTTGTGTGTGGGGAGGGGCATTGGGTACAAACCCAACCCCAGTCAGTGTCTTTCCAGCAGTGACTGTTAATGGAAGAGCTAAGCATGGGCCATGCTGTTGTTCTTAGGCCTGGGGCTCAGGCTACTGCAAGGAGACCAGCAGCTCCTGTTATGCAAAACACTCTGCCCTGCCTCAAAGAGGAAGGCACATGGGGTCGAGAAGAAGAACAACCATCTCAAGTCTCTTCCTGGTTTGGTCACTTTCATGGAATAGTCCTTGCCAAAAAGTCAAAAGTTGCTGGCAGAGGACTCAGGCATCTATCAAAACCAGCCAGCCCAGGCTAAGGCTCTCTCTCAGAACACAAATCACTCCCTGGCAAGTCAAGAAAGAAATAGATGCATGTGAAATCAGAACATCA
>NW_007171338.1:0-859 GCF_000164805.1 Carlito syrichta | reverse complement strand
CTTTATTCCATGTACAGCCTTCCTGCAGATTAGGTTAATCATTCAAATTACCCACATACACTGAAAAGGAAGACATTATGTTCAAATTCCCAGAGGAGGAAAACAGGAGGTACAACTGGCAATAGGGCCTGGCTCTAATGAGACATAGAGGAGGGGTATATATTCCAGCTTCACAGGCCAACTCAACCTTCTAGAAGAAAAGCATCCATGAATCTCACTACTGCTCTTTCTTAGCTCCCAGATTTGTCCCTCGAGGTGAGGGATCATGCCTTTCTTTCTATTGTGTTTGGTTTGTTTCCTCTCCATGGACCTGGTAGCATATCTTGCTCAGTGTGTGCTGAATAGTTGTGTGTGGGGAGGGGCATTGGGTACAAACCCAACCCCAGTCAGTGTCTTTCCAGCAGTGACTGTTAATGGAAGAGCTAAGCATGGGCCATGCTGTTGTTCTTAGGCCTGGGGCTCAGGCTACTGCAAGGAGACCAGCAGCTCCTGTTATGCAAAACACTCTGCCCTGCCTCAAAGAGGAAGGCACATGGGGTCGAGAAGAAGAACAACCATCTCAAGTCTCTTCCTGGTTTGGTCACTTTCATGGAATAGTCCTTGCCAAAAAGTCAAAAGTTGCTGGCAGAGGACTCAGGCATCTATCAAAACCAGCCAGCCCAGGCTAAGGCTCTCTCTCAGAACACAAATCACTCCCTGGCAAGTCAAGAAAGAAATAGATGCATGTGAAATCAGAACATCATGGGGAGGAAGGACAGAGGAGGTCATAGACAGGCAGGTGAAAAAAGTGAGAGAAGAAATATTCTAGAATGGAAGACAAAGCCCTTGAAGAACCCCAAGAGTGTGCCCATTGAGTGTG
>NW_007171337.1:0-844 GCF_000164805.1 Carlito syrichta | reverse complement strand
TGGTAGCATATCTTGCTCAGTGTGTGCTGAATAGTGTGTGTGGGGAGGGGCATTGGGTACAAACCCAACCCCAGTCAGTGTCTTTCCAGCAGTGACTGTTAATGGAAGAGCTAAGCATGGGCCATGCTGTTGTTCTTAGGCCTGGGGCTCAGGCTACTGCAAGGAGACCAGCAGCTCCTGCTGTGCAAAACACTCTGCCCTGCCTCAAAGAGGAAGGCACATGGGGTCGAGAAGAAGAACAACCATCTCAAGTCTCTTCCTGGTTTGGTCACTTTCATGGAATAGTCCTTGCCAAAAAGTCAAAAGTTGCTGGCAGAGGACTCAGGCATCTATCAAAACCAGCCAGCCCAGGCTAAGGCTCTCTCTCAGAACACAAATCACTCCCTGGCAAGTCAAGAAAGAAACAGATGCATGTGAAATCAGAACATCATGGGGAGGAAGGACAGAGGAGGTCATAGACAGGCAGGTGAAAAAAGTGAGAGAAGAAATATTCTAGAATGGAAGACAAAGCCCTTGAAGAGCCCCAAGAGGTGTGCCCATTGAGTGTGGGTGTGGTTGTACACATTCCTATTTTAGCAAGGAGTAACAATAGGTTTGATCATCCCCCCACCTGACAATCCTCCTGTATCTCCCCAGAAGGCAAGAATGACTCAAACCAAACAGTCACACCTCAACAAAATAGACAAAGGTGAAATGCAAGCCAGGCTTGGGAAAGCTCCCAGCACACATCTGAGCAGCTACACTGCTGGGACAGCTGCCAGGTGTGATTGGGGAGTGGCTGCTATCCCACAACAGGACCTCTGTGGAGCCTTTGAACAGGAGGACCATTAACCAGGGGCAAGGC
>NW_007171336.1:0-1045 GCF_000164805.1 Carlito syrichta | reverse complement strand
TAAGAAAGGGATTGGCAGTAGTGGGAAACTGCCAGGGGAAGGGGGGTGGGATTGGCAGTTGAGGGAAACTGCTAGGGGAGGGTGGGGCACACCTCATCAACAAGGGTACCTGCGTAATCAACGTTTGTATAACTAACCCTGAATTATACCCCACATCTTTAAAATAAAAAAAATTAAATTAAAAAGCAAAAAGAACACATGGGTATTCAGTAAGTAACAAGTTTAACACTCAACTTTAATTTATATATATTTTAAAGGAGTTATTTGCATAATGTTCCTCTGTTGACATTGGGGTGGGCTTGCATGATAAAGAGCTTTCACAACTCATAAACTTTCTTTTATGACAGTAAAGAAGTTAAATGCATTCTTAAACCCCCTGTGCAAAATTCTTTATTGATATTTAATTTTCTATTTCTCTAAAGCATAATAGGGGTAGTATGTTTTTGTCTGCTGGCAGTCCTCACACTTGTGACTGAAAACAAAGGTATAGTGTTACTTCAGGAAGTGGTGCTAAGATACATCAGGGTAGTAGACAAACATCAGTATGATCTCCAGTGATTTCCTGACTCCTGATATTCTCTCTTAATCCAATCCCTTCCATTTTAGTGTGGGTGAGACCTTCGACTTGCTTCTAACGGATTCAATTGAATATGACAAAGGTGATGTCCACTCCCATGGTTGTGTTATGTTAGATTAGACTCAGTTCTAGCACACTGGAGAGAGATTCTGCATGTTGGATTGATGAAATAGGAAGACTTGTTGAGGAAGGTTAAGTGACAAGACAATGCAAGCAGCCTCTGAATTGTGAGTAGACTCTAGGACCTAAGAGTAGCCTCCAGTCAAAAGTCAGTAAAACATGACTCTTCAGGCTTCAGTCCTACACCACAACAATATAGGTTCTGTCAACAACCTGAATGAACTTGAAAGCAGTTGTTTTCCCCAGAGCCTTTAAATGGGAATGCAACCTGGCTGACAATTTCACTGTAACTTTGGTGTAGAAGAAGACCCAGCTAGGCTCTGCCCAGACACCTGCCCAGATTTCTGT
>NW_007171335.1:0-586 GCF_000164805.1 Carlito syrichta | reverse complement strand
CCGCTCACCTACTGGGACGCAGGCCGGCCTTCGCCGCTCTGAATTATGTAGGCTCCTGGCACCCACGCGCTCCGGGCGCTAGAGTTACCGCGGCAACTTTCGCCCAGACTTCCCTCCTCCCCAGCGGCCCTGGTGCTGGGCCAAGAGAGCGCGCCCGCTGACGCTCCCAGTGCACTCGCCACCCCGGCTGTGGCCGCCAGACTCACCCAGCAGGTTCGACCACAGCTGCGGGCCTCTCTGCCAGGATCGGAGGCGTGTGGGGCGCCGTGGGTCCTGCCGCCCGGATTCAGAGGGTGCGGGATCCGTGGTGGTCTCGCTGCCAGTTTGGAGAGTAGAGAGCCCACTGTGGATCTCGCCGCCGGGATCGGAGGGTGGGAAGCAGCGTTGGACCTCGACGCCAGAGTTCGGAGGGAACGATGCCCACGGTGATCTCGCCGCCTGGGTGGGGGATGGGTGCAGGGTCCGCGGTGGACCTCGTCGCCCGAGTTCGGATGGTTCGGTGCGGATCCTTTGGATGGCCGCAGCGCCCTGCCCGAGTGAGTGGGCAAGCGAGAAGGTTCACGTTTCTGCCTGGCTGGGGGCGCCC
>NW_007171334.1:0-728 GCF_000164805.1 Carlito syrichta | reverse complement strand
CTAGACAACTGCCTTAAATAGCTGGCTACCTATCTAGCCACCTGGCTAGCCAGCTGACTTACCTAGTTGATTTAAGCTAGCAAGCTGGATAGCCAGCTCATTTAAATAAATAGCTACATACCTAGGCAGCAAGCAAGGTTGCTGACTTAACTACCTAATTTGAACATTTAACCTGCTGGCTTGCAAGCTGACTTATCTCGCTAGCTACCTACCTAACCAGCTGGCTAGACAGCTAACTTAACTAGCTGACTTAAACAGCTACCCAGTTGGCAAGCCAGGTAACTTAACTCACTGACATCACTAGCTAGCCAGGTAGCTATCTAGGTGACTTAACTAGCTAGCTAGCTACATTGCCAGTTGGCTTGCCAGATCTCTTAAATAGGTGAATTAGCCAGCTAGCCAGCTGGCTAGCCAACTGACTTAACTGGCTCACTACCTAGCTAACCAGCGGGCTATCTGGCTGACTTAACTAGCTGACTTAACTAACAAATTACCTAGCTAGCCAGCTGACATAAATAGTTAGCTATCTAGCTAGCTACCTAGCTAGCCAGCTGACTTAAGTAGTTAGCTAACTACCTAGTCCTAGCTAACAAGCAGACTTAAACAGTTAGCTGCCTAGGTAGCTAGTTGACTTAATCAGATGGCTATGTAGTTAGCTTACTCGTTATCTAACATGCTAGCTAGTTGACTTAATCATCTGACTTAACGCGTTAGATAATGAGCTAGCT
>NW_007171333.1:0-560 GCF_000164805.1 Carlito syrichta | reverse complement strand
CTAGCCTGCTGACTCAACAAACTGACTTAACACGTTAGTTAACTATCTAACTACCTGAATCAACCTGCTGACTTAACCCGTTAGCTAATTACATAGCTAGCTCTATTAACCAGCCAATTAAATTAGAAAACTGATTTAACTAGCTGAATTAGCTAGGTGACTTAACTACTTATCTAGCTGACTTAACTGGCTGACTTAACCAGTTAGCTAGCTTACTTAACTACCTGAATTAAATAGTTAGCTAAATATTTAGCTGGCTGAATAACAAGCTGAGTTAACTTGTTAGCTAACTAGTTAAGTGTGGGGTCCAAGCCCCGTGAGGGTTGTGAGATTTCCTGAAGGAGAGACAGACAGGTGAAGGACAAAGATAATATACTCGGACTCCTGCTTCCTGAACAGATGACAATTTAATGTTAGTTAACACAGAGCTTTTATACCATTTGTAAAGGGGCAAGACAAAGAAAATTCCTTCTCATACATATCTTCTAAAAGTTATCATCTAGTGATCTTAGTAGCAAACAAATCAAGATTCCCATAAAAGAGTCAGATAACAAGTCTTA
>NW_007171332.1:0-781 GCF_000164805.1 Carlito syrichta | reverse complement strand
CTCGCAGTGCTTGTTTCTAAAGGGAACTCAAACGAAATTTTTAGTAATGTTTCCCAGGCCCCTCAAGGTTGCTGTCTGTTTTAGCTGATCTGTCATAAAAGTGTCTGATTATTATATTATGAGTTCAGTGAAAACCCAATCTGTAAATGTTAACTTAAAGTTTTAACTATTAAATTAAGTAAAAACCTTAACATTAATCTTTATCCTAAGTCAGTGAAAACAGTGTTATAAATCACCTACATAACTCCTATACAAGTGTTAAAACTTATAATGAATTCATAATAAACTTACTATAAACTTGTGCTTCTAAAAAACCTTATGTCTAAACACTAAACTGCATAATCTTAAATCAAATAAGGAGTGAATATACTTATATCATTTATTACTTAAGCAATATCTAGTAACATAACCAAGTGAAAAAAAACATTCTTGATGTGCTTCAGAGTTTAATCCTTGCATATGTTAGAAAAGGCCAAATGGTATAGTGGGAAATGGAAAAATGAACCATGACATTTCCAGGTTAGCTGTGATTCTTTGCATAAACATGCCATCTTCTTCTTCCACGACTACACAGAATTTCTTCAGCTGTACCAACAGCAAAGGTGGAAGACAGAAGGGCCTCAGCTGCCCGGACTCACTTTGCAGCCGGGGGTCCTCAGCACACCTGGACTTTGTCAATCAGGCGGGCCTCCAAGGCTGGCTCCCAACACTTAGGTAGTAGACTTAAGTAGCTGACTTAAATAGTTAGTTAACTTGTGAGCTAGCTGTCTTAGCTAGCTGA
>NW_007171331.1:0-1075 GCF_000164805.1 Carlito syrichta | reverse complement strand
AGCAGACTAGCAACCTGACTAGCTAGCTGACTTAACAAGCTAACTGAATAGATTCCTGAATTTATATCGGACTTAACTAGCTATCTGGCTAGCTAGCTGACATATCTAGCTGACTAGTTTGTTGACTGTCTAGCTGGCTAGCCAGCTGAAGTAACAAGCTAGCTACCAGTTTGGTTAGACAGCTAGCCAGCTGGCTTAACTAGCTACTTACCTGGCTGGTTAGCTGGTTAGGCAGATGGCTACCTAGCTAGTGGGCTGGCCACCTCTCTAGCAAGCCAGGATAAAAAGTCAGTCGTTTTTCTGGAGAGTGGGACAACCAGCTGGCTTAACTAGCCAGCCAACCTGCTGTTAAGATGGCTAGCCAGTCGGCTTAACTAGGTGGCCACATAACTGTCCAGTGTCCAGCCTACTAACAAGTTGGCTTAATTTGCTAGACACCTATCTAGGTAGCTGGCTAACCAGCTGACTTAAGTAACTGACTTAACTAGATAGCCATCCTGCTAGCCAGCTCACTTAACTCCCTGACTTAACTAGCTAGTCATCCATCTAACCAGCTGACTTAATTAGCTGACTTAACCAGCTAGCCAGCTGGCTAGCCAGATGACTTAATTATCTTGCTACCTGGAGGGCTACACGGCTAGCCAGCTCACTTAACTAGCTAGCTGCCTGGCTGGCTAACTGGCTCTACAGCCACCTTGCTGGCTAGCGGGCTGGCCAGCTGGCTAGCGAGCTGTCTTAAATAGCCAGCTGTCTGGTTGGAGAGAGGGATACAAAGCCAGCTTAACTAGCCAGCCACACTGCTGGTCAGCTAGTCAGCAAGTCGACTTCATTAGCTGGACACTTACCTGAACAGCCAGCTAACCAGCCATCTTAACTTGCCAGCCACCTAGCTAGCCAGCCGACTAGCCAGCTGACTTAACTAGCTGACTTAACTAGATAGCCATCTGGCTAGCCAGCTGACTTAAATAGCTAGCCATCTAGCTAGCCAACCGGATAGCCAGCTCACTTAACTTGCTGACTTTACCAGTTAGCCAGACGGCTAGCTAGCTCACTTATTTAGATAGCTACCTATCTA
>NW_007171330.1:0-823 GCF_000164805.1 Carlito syrichta | reverse complement strand
CCGGCTTAACTAGGTGGCCACATAACTGTCCTGTGTCCAGCCTACTAACAAGCTGGCTTAATTTGCTAGAAACCTATCTAAGTAGCTGGCTAACCAGCTGACTTAAGTAACTGACTTAACTAGATAGCCATCCTGCTAGCCAGCTCACTTAACTCCCTGACTTAACTAGCTAGTCATCCATCTAACCAGCTGACTTAATTAGCTGACTTAAACAGCTAGCCAGCTGACTAGCCAGATGACTTAATTATCTTGCTACCTGGAGGGCTAGACGGCTAGCCAGCTCACTTAACTAGCTAGCTGCCTGGCTGGCTAACTGGCTCTACAGCCACCTTGCTGGCTAGCGGGCTGGCCAGCTGGCTAGCCAGCTGTCTTAAATAGCCAGCTGTCTGGTTGGAGAGAGGGATACAAAGCCAGCTTAACTAGCCAGCCACACTGCTGGTCAGCTAGCCAGCCAGCTGACTTCATTAGCTGGACACTTACCTGAACAGCCAGCTAACCAGCCATCTTAACTTGCCAGCCATCTAGCTAGCCAGCCGACTAGCCAGCTGACTTAACTAGCTGACTTAACTAGATAGTCATCTGGCTAGCCAGCTGACTTAAATAGCTAACCATCTAGCTAGCCAGCCATATAGCCAGCTCACTTAACTTGCTGACTTTACCAGTTAGCCAGACTGCTAGCTAGCTCACTTAATTAGATAGCTACCTATCTAGCAGGGTGGCTAGCCAGCTGACTAAACTAACTGACATAACCAGCTAGATACCTAGCTAACCAGCTGACTTAACTAGAAGACTTAATTAGCTACCTACCTAGCTAGAAAGCTGA
>NW_007171329.1:0-733 GCF_000164805.1 Carlito syrichta | reverse complement strand
AAACAGCTAGCCAGCTGACTAGCCAGATGACTTAATTATCTTGCTACCTGGAGGGCTAGACGGCTAGCCAGCTCACTTAACTAGCTAGCTGCCTGGCTGGCTAACTGGCTCTACAGCCACCTTGCTGGCTAGCGGGCTGGCCAGCTGGCTAGCCAGCTGTCTTAAATAGCCAGCTGTCTGGTTGGAGAGAGGGATACAAAGCCAGCTTAACTAGCCAGCCACACTGCTGGTCAGCTAGCCAGCCAGCTGACTTCATTAGCTGGACACTTACCTGAACAGCCAGCTAACCAGCCATCTTAACTTGCCAGCCATCTAGCTAGCCAGCCGACTAGCCAGCTGACTTAACTAGCTGACTTAACTAGATAGTCATCTGGCTAGCCAGCTGACTTAAATAGCTAACCATCTAGCTAGCCAGCCATATAGCCAGCTCACTTAACTTGCTGACTTTACCAGTTAGCCAGACTGCTAGCTAGCTCACTTAATTAGATAGCTACCTATCTAGCAAGGTGGCTAGCCAGCTGACTAAACTAACTGACATAACCAGCTAGATACCTAGCTAACCAGCTGACTTAACTAGAAGACTTAATTAGCTACCTACCTAGCTAGAAAGCTGAATGGCCAATTGACTTTACTAGCTTACTTTACAACTAGCCAGCTGGATGGCCAGCTTAATTAACTCTCTGATTTAACAAGCTAACCAGCTGGCTAGCCAGCTAACTCAACTAGCTAGCTA
>NW_007171328.1:0-732 GCF_000164805.1 Carlito syrichta | reverse complement strand
CCTACCTATCTAGCCAGGCGGCTAGCCAGCTGACTAAACTAACTGACATAACCAGCTAGATACCTAGCTAACCAGCTGACTTAACTAGAAGACTTAACTAGCTACCTACCTAGCTAGAAAGCTGAATGGCCAGTTGACTTTACTAGCTTACTTTACCACCTAGCCAGCTGGATGGCCAGCTTAATTAACTCTCTGATTTAACAAGCTAACCAGCTGGCTAGCCAGCTAACTCAACTAGCCAGCTACCTAGCCATCCAGCTGGGAAGTCAGTGGAATTAACTAGCTTATGTAACTAGCTAACCAGCTGGATAGCCAGCTGACTTAACTAGCTTGCTATCTAGATAGCCAGCTTGCTAGCCAGCTGAATTAACTAGTTGGTTTAGCCAGCTAGCCAGCTGGCTAGCCAGCTGACTCAACTAGCTGACTTAATTAGTTAGCCAGCTGTCTAGCCAGCTGACTTAACTAACTCTCTACCTGGCTAGATAGCTGGCTAGCAAGCTGACATAACTACCTGACTTAATTTGTTATCCAGCTGCCTAGCCAACTGACTTAACTAGCTCGCTACCTAGCTAGCCAGCTGGCTACCCAGCTGACTTAACTAACTGACAAAAATAGCTTTCCTGATTGCTAGTCTGCTGAATAAATTATCTCACTATATATCTAGCCAGGGGGCTAGCCAGTTGATTTAACTAGTTGACTTAAGAGCTAGCCAGCTGTCAAGCCAGCACAGTT
>NW_007171327.1:0-726 GCF_000164805.1 Carlito syrichta | reverse complement strand
CCATCCAGCTGGGAAGTCAGTGGAATTAACTAGCTTATGTAACTAGCTAACCAGCTGGATAGCCAGCTGACTTAACTAGCTTGCTATCTAGATAGCCAGCTTGCTAGCCAGCTGAATTAACTAGTTGGTTTAGCCAGCTAGCCAGCTGGCTAGCCAGCTGACTCAACTAGCTGACTTAACTAGTTAGCCAGCTGTCTAGCCAGCTGACTTAATTAACTCTCTACCTGGCTAGATAGCTGGCTAGCAAGCTGACATAACTACCTGACTTAATTTGGTATCCAGCTGCCTAGCCAACTGACTTAACTAGCTCGCTACCTAGCTAGCCAGCTGGCTACCCAGCTGACTTAACTAACTGACAAAAATAGCTTTCCTGATTGCTAGTCTGCTGAATAAATTATCTCACTATATATCTAGCCAGGGGGCTAGCCAGTTGATTTAACTAGTTGACTTAAGGAGCTAGCCAGCTGTCAAGCCAGCACAGCTAATTAGCAAGCTATCTACCTAGCCAGCTGGCTAGCCAGCTTACTTAACTAGGTGACTTAAATAGCTAGCCAACAGGCTATAGAGCGGACTTAACTTTCTAGCTACCTAGCTAGCCAGCTGTCTTGCCAATTGACTTATCTAGGTGACTCAACTAGCTAGCCAGCTGGCTAGCATGCTGACCTAACTGGCTAGCAGCTTGCTAGCCAGCTGGTTAGCCAGCTAACTTAACTAGCTACCTACCTA
>NW_007171326.1:0-4474 GCF_000164805.1 Carlito syrichta | reverse complement strand
CCTTATTAGTGTCTAATGATGCTACTTGCTTTATTAGAGTCTTATGATACTAATAACATTATTAGTGTCTTATGTTACTACTACCCTTTTTAGTGACTTATGATACTACCTGCCTTCTTAGTGTCTTATGATACTACTTTCCTTACAGTTTCTTATGATACTACTGCCTTAATAATGTCTTATGTTACTACTTGCATTATTAGTGTCTTATGGTACTACTTGCCTTTTTAGTGTCGTCTGATACTAATTGAATTATTAGTGTTGTCTGATACTTCTTGATTTATTAGTGTCATCTGATACGACATGCCTTATCAGTGTGGTATGATACCACTTGCCTTATTCATGTCGTCTGATAGTATTTACCTTCCTAGTGTCGTCTGTTACTACTTTTCTTACTACTGTCGTCTGATATTAGTTGCCTTATTAATGTCGTCTGATGCAACTTGACTTAATATTCTCATCTGATATTATTAGCCTTATTAATTTCATCTGATACTACTTTCCTTATTAGTGTCTTCTGATAGTACTTGCCTTATTAATGCCGTCTGATACTGCTTTCCTTATTAGTGTCGTCTGATACTACTGTCATATTAGTAGCTTACGATACTACTTGCCTTAATAGATTCTTATGATACCACTAGCATTAATGGCGTCTTATGATGCTACTAGCCTTATTAGTGTCTTATGATACTACCTGCCTTATTAGTTCCTTATAAAAATACTTGCCTTATTATTTTCTTACGATACTACTTGCCTTATTAGTGTCTTATGATACTACTTGCCTTATTAGTGTCTTATGATACTACTTGACTTATTAGTGTCTTGTGACACGACTTGCCTTATTAGTGGCTTATGATACTACTTGCCTTTAGAGTGTTGTCTGATACTGCTTGCTTTATTAGTGTGGTCTGATTCTACTTGCCTTATTAGTGTCGTCTGATACTATATGCCTTATTAGTGTTGTCTGATACTACTTGCCTTATTAGTTTCTTATGATACTAATTTCCTTATTTGTGTCCTATGATACTACTTGCCTTAATAGTGTCTCATGTTACTACTTGACATATTATTGTCCTATGATAGTACTTTCTTATTAGTTGCTTATGATACTACTTTCCTTATTAGTGTCTTATGGTACTACTTGACTTATTAGTGTCTTATGATACTACTTGCCTTCTTAGTGCTGTATGATACTAATTGTCTTATTAGTGTCTTATGATACTATTTACTTTAATAGGGTCTTATGGTGCTAATTGCATTATTAGTGTCTTATGATACTACTTGCCTTATAAGTGTAATCTAATAGCACTTGCCTTATTAGTGTCTTATGATACTACTTGCCTTATTAGTGTCGTCTGATTCTACTTGCCTTATTAGTGTCTTATGATACTAGTTACCTTATTAGTGTCTTATGATACTACACTCCTTATAAGTGTCTTATTATAGTACTTGCCTTTTTAGTGTCATCTGATACTACTTGACTTATTAGTGTCGTCTTATCCTACTTGCCTTATTAGTGTCGCCTCAAACTACATGCCTAATTAGTTTCGTCTGACACTACTTGCCTTATTAGTGTCGTCTGATACTATTTGTCATATTATTGCCATCTGATACTACTTGCTTTATTAGTGTCGTTTGATACTACATGCCTTTTTAGTGTCATCTGAAACTACTTGCTTTATTATTGTCCTCTGATACTTCTTTTCGTATTAGTGTCATGATATACTACTTGCCATATTAGTGTCTTCTGAGACTACTTGCCTTATTAGTGTCGTCTGATACTACTTGACTTCCTAGTGTCGTATGATACTACTTGCCTTACTACTGTCGCGTGATACTACAAGACTTATTAGTGTCGTCAGATTCTACTTATCTTAGAAGTGTCGTCTGATACTATTTGCCTTATTAGTGTCGTCTGATACTATTTGGTTTATTAATGTCTTATGATAATACTTTCCTTATTAGTGTCTTATGATACTACTTGCCTTATTAGTGTCGTCTGATACTACTTGCCTTATTATTGTCGTCTGATACTACTTGCCTTATTCGTGTCTTATTAGACTTCTTTAAAAGTTTCTTATGGTACTACTTCGTATTAGTCTCCTATGATACTACTTCCCTTATTAGTGTCGTCTCCTACTACTTGCATTATTAGTGTCCTATGATACTACTTGACTCATAATTGTCTTCTGATACTGCTTGCCTTAATAGTGTCTTACAATACTACTTGATTTTATTTATACTGTCTTATACTACTTGCCTTATTAGTCTCTTATGATACTACTTGACTTATAATTGTCTTCTGATACTACTTGCCTTCTTATTGTCTTATAATACTACTTGATTTATTAGTGTCGTCTGATACTACTTTCTTTATTTGTGTCGTCTGATACTACTTGTATTATTAGAGTCTTATGATACTACTCGCCTTATTAATGTCTTATGATACTACTTGCCGTATTAGTGTTTTATGATACTACAGGCCTTATTAGTGTCTTATGATATTACTTGCTTTATTTGTGTCTTATGATACTATTTGCCTAATCAGTGTCTTATGCTACTTTTTGCGTTAATAGTGTCATCTGATACTACTTGCCTTATTAGTGTCTAATGATACTACTTGACTTTTTAGAGACTTATGATACTACTTGCCCTATTAGTGCCCTCTGATACTACTTTCCTTATTAGTATCGTCTGATACTAGTTTCCTAATTAGTGTCTTATGATACTATTGGACTTATTAGTGTCTTATGATACTACTTGCCTTACTAGTGTCTCATGATACTAATTCCCTTATTAGTGTCATATGATACTGGTTGCCTTATTAGTGCCTACAGATACTACTTGCCTTATTAGTGTCATCTGATATTACTTGCCTTATTAGTGTCGTCTGATACTACTTGCCTTATTAGTCTTATGATAATATTTGCATTATTAGCGTCGTCTGATACTACCTGCCATAAAATTGTCTTATGATACTACTTGCCTTATTAATGTCTTGTGATACTACTTGACTTATAGTGTCATCTAAAACTACTTACCTTAATTGTGTCTTATGATACTACTTGCCTTATTCCTGTCCTCTGATACTAATTGCCTTATTGGTGTCTTATGATACTACTTGCCTTATACTGTCGTTTGATACTTCTTGCCTTATTTGTGTCGTTTAATACTACTTGCATTATTACTCTCGTCTGTTACTACTTGCCTTATTAGTGTCATCTAATACTACTTCCCTTATTAGTGTTTTCTGATACTACTTGCCTTATATGTGTCTTATGGAACTCCTTGCCTTATTAGTGTCTTATGATACTACTTCTCTTATTAGTGTCTTATGATACTATTTCCCTTATTAGTGTCTTATGATACTACTTGCCGTATTCGTTTCGTTTGATACTACTTGCATTATTAGTGTCGTTTGTTACTACTTGCCTAATTAGTGTCTTCTGATACTAATTTCCTTATTAGTGTCGTGTGATACTACTTGCCTTATTATTGTCTTAAGATACTACTTTCCTTATTACTGTCTTCTGATACTACTTGCATTATTAATGTCCTATGATACTACTTGCCTTATTAATGACTTATGATACTACTTGACTTCTTGGTGTCATCTGATAATACTTGCCTTATTACTGTCTTCTGATACTACTTACCTTATTCGTGTCTTATGATACTACTTGCTTCATTCATGTCTTATGATACTACTTGTCTTATTAGTGTCTTAAGATACTACTTGCTTTATTATTGTCTTATGATACTACTTGCCTTTTTCGGGTCTTATAATACTACTTGCCTTATTAGTGTTGTCTGATAGTACTTTCCTTATTACTGTTGTCTGATACTATTTGCCTTTTAGTGCCGTCTGTTACTACTTGCCTTATTATTGTCTTATGATACTACTTGCCTTATTCGTGTCTTATGATACTACTTGCCTTATTATTGTCGTCTGAAACAACTTGCCTTATAAGTGTCTTATGATACTACTTGCCTTGTTAGTGTCTTATGATACTACTTGCCTTATAAGTGTCGTCTGATGCTACTTGTCTTTTTAGTATCTTATGATAGTACTTGCCTTATTCGTGTCTTATGATAGTACTTGCCTTATTAGTGTCTTAGGATATTAATTGCCTTAGTAGTTTCTTATGATACTACTTGCCTTATTAATTACTTATGAAACTACTAGACTTCTTGGTGTCGTCTGATACTACTTGACATTTTACTGTCTTATGATACCACATGCCTTTTTCGTGTCGTCTGATAATACTTGCCTTATTACTGTCTTATGATACTACTTACCTTATTTGTGTCTTATTATACTACTTGCCTCATTCATGTCTTATGGTACTACTTTCCTTATTAGTGTCTTATGATACTACTTGCCTTATTAGTGTCTTATGATATTACTTGCCTTATTCGTGTCTTATAATACTACTTGCCTAATAGTGTTGTCTGAGAATACTTGCCTTATTAG
>NW_007171325.1:0-602 GCF_000164805.1 Carlito syrichta | reverse complement strand
TCATTAAGTCTGTTGGCTATCCTGCTGGTTTGCTAGTTAAAAAACTAGTCAAGTCAGATGCCTATTCATCTGGCTAGCTAGCTATTTCAGCTAGTTAAATCAGCTGACTAGCTAGGAAGTTAGCAATATAAATCTGTTACTTGTCAGCTAGCTACCAAGTTAAATCAGCTAGTTAAGTAAGCTGGCTAGCTAGATAGCTAACTAGGTAGCTAGCTAGTTGAGACAATTACTTAAGCCAGCTGGCTAGCTAGGTAGATAGCTGGTTAATTCAGCTAGTTAAGTCAACTTGCTTGCTAGTTAAGTCAGCAAGATAACTCAGCTGGCTAGCCAGCTGCCTAGCTGTGTAACTAGCTAATTAAGTCAACTTGCTAGTCAGTTAGTTAGCTAGTTAAGTAACCTTGTTAAGTCAGCTCACTAGCAAACTGGATAGCTAGGTAGCTAGGTAGTTAAGTCAGCTGGCAAGATAGCAGGCTACATAGGTAGTTAGCTAGGTAAGTCAACTGGCTATTCAGCTGTCAGTCTAGATAGCTAGCTAAGTCAGGTAGTTTAGTCAGCTGTCTAGCCTGATGGCTAGCTATGTAGCTAGGCAATTAAGTCAGCTG
>NW_007171324.1:0-2991 GCF_000164805.1 Carlito syrichta | reverse complement strand
TAATCCATGCTAATGCCAATACAAGTACTTCTAAATTGTTGTAAATCCAATAGATAATCCCACCTACCAGATGTATTACAGTGTGAAATTTAATGAAATACAGGAATCTGTGCATAAAATAAGTTTCAAATCTCAGATTAACACATTGTAATCAGTTTAGCTCTGGATGGGTTTTTATATTTACTTCCATCAATTGCCATTATTGTTTCCATTATTATTATTTATGGAATAGCATTCGGAGTTTAATGCTTCGCCGAATGCTCGCTCTCTTGAGGTTCATTTGTTTGGTTTTTAAATGTCTGGAATTGATGACCCTTGGTTCTGAGAAGCTTGGCTTTTATTGAATTGGCCTGGTATTTGCTGCAAAGCAATAGAGAACTTGAGTACCTCAGTGATTCCACTGTAAAATAAGTAAAATGTTCTGGCCCACTGGTTCTTTGTAAAAATACCAGGGAATTCCTTAGATTGAACTAAAACCCCAAGGTGTTCTCAAATCCACACTACTTCAGAACTCTCACTATAGAGACCCAATGACCTTTGAGAGTGAAAAACTCAAGCTAATGTCTCTTTGCCTTGCCGCATTTTACCTAATTATTTCATTTCATATTGACTTTCCTCCAGAAGCCTCCTAAAATACTTTTATTCTCAATAGATGAACTCTGAATAATATCGAGTGTTGACTTTGCTTAGTCTCTTCTGTGATGTCTGCAGAATTCAGCCTGAATTGAGGTTGTTGGGTGTAGCGGTTGGGGACACAGATGACTACCTTAGAAAAAGCTTGGTTTTAATCCATTCTTTGTCATTTATCAGCAGAATAGCATAGGAAATATGTCATTCTAGCTGAGGCAACCTTGTGCCCACCCGGTGGCCTGGGGTAAACACTTAATGACTGCACTGCAGGAACTGTACTCATAACATGAATACACCTATGCTTATGCTCTGTCCTTGCTTCTTAGATAGTTATCATCTTTTCAGATTTAGTTGGCTAATATCTCACATTCCTTACACACATATACCTTGTTTGGTCTAAAAGGAATTTTATACAAGTGTTCCTTAGAGATAACAATCTCTTTTTTGGTATATATATATTCCAGGCATTTAGGAAGTTGAGATGTTTTCAAATAAATGATACATCTTATCAATAACAGCACAAATAAAACTTTCAATTGGGTTTTGAATGTGGGAGCCTCAAATGTGTATATTTATTCATTTAGTTTTACTGAGCACTTACTACATGCAAAGCACAACCAGGTTCTTGGCCTGATGGGGGTTCCACTTGTTAAATTGATTATTTATCTATTAGCAAGGTGTCCTGATAGGATATTTCACAATTGATGTTTTAACGCTTCCAGTACACCTGTGATAATTGCTGAAAATTACCAATGATGAGGTGCTATGATTTTACAGACCAAATAAAGCGTAACCTTGCACTGAGACACAGAATGTTTGTTGGGTTGGATGGCATTTAACTGGAGAAAAATTGGATTTAAATTTTTAGTGCAGTGTGTGACAGCTGGATGCTGGGGATTTGTAAAACACTTCAAAATGCAGGAATGGCATGTGAAAAAGGCGCTAGGGCAGAAAGGAACATGGCACATCTAGGGCCGTAAAGAAGAGACTGGTGTGAAGAGTGAAGGCACAGCATTAGGGCCGGTGACGTAGCCCAGACCTCTATGCAGAGTGTGACAGAGAACGTGCGTTTTAAGTTCTTTTTTGACATCAATGGGAAGCCATTAAATTGCTGTAGGCATGGGAGAGAGAGAATCAATGTGAATTTCTAAACGATCACTTTGGCAAAGGTGAGGAAAATGGGTTGAAGAATGGTAAAAGATGATGGAAGGGGCCTTATTTTAACAACATTGACAATAACAATACTGACATTTTTTTTTCTGTCATTTAAGCATCACAATAGCCTAGTAGTGAAGTTTCATTATCATCATACTTTGTGGAAACAAACTTAAAGATGTAAAACTTCTTGCCCGAAGACTCTTAGATATAAAGAGATTCAGGTAATAGAGTCCAGATTTTATTTTAGACAAAATATCCATGACATAATAGAAAAAAACCAGCACACACAAAATCTAAACTAGGGACTTGCTGGAACATTGTTGGGTAGCATTAAAAATGGACTAAAAGCAGAGAGAAAAACCCATATCGTTGATCAGCTATATATTGCAAATTACATGGAAAACTTATGGAACTCTTAACTAGTGTCAGCAAATGTGCATACAAATAATATCTCCCTGTTGCCAAAAAAGTCCCATGTTTATCTGTCTTGTCATACGTATGCATGTAATCATTAAACAAGGAAATTGTTCATTGATTTTAATTAAAATTATTGCTGTTTTCCAGGAAACATGATTTCTAAAACCAATGTAAAATGATTTTATTTATTTTTAAACTCCCTTATACCATGCAAAATCTGGCTCTTAAGTTGGTTAATGTGTATAGAAATGCAGTTAGGTAGAGGGAATAATTTCTAGTATTCAATAGTACAGAAGGGAAAGTAGAGTTAACAATAACTTCTTATATGTCAGGAAATTGGTCAAGGTATTATAAAGTGTAAAACCTTGGCATCCTCCTAACCAGAGAAGTGAAAGGCCTTTCCAAGAAAAACTACAAAATCCTACTCGGAGAAATCAAAGATGACACAAACCAATGGAAAAATACTTCCGGTTCATGGATTGGATGACTCAACATTGTTAAGATGTCCATCCTACCAAAGGTAATCTACAGATTTAATGAAATACTCAATTAAGTTACCAGCAGCATTCTTCTCAGACCTGGAAATGAGGATACAGGACTTCATATGGAAACATAAATGATCATGAATCGCCAAAATAATCTTCAGCAGAGAAACTAAGTGGGAGGTACCACACTTCCCGGCTTTAGACTTTAGATAAAGCCACAGTATTCAAAACAGCCTGCTATTGTGCAAGAACAGGCATAGAAGCCAGTGGAACAGGAGAGAGATTCCAGAAGCAAAACCTC
>NW_007171323.1:0-871 GCF_000164805.1 Carlito syrichta | reverse complement strand
GTTGAGAATTTAGCATCCATGTCATCAAAGATATTGGCCTGTAGTTCTCTTTCTTTGTTGGATCTTTACCTGGCTTGGGTATCAATGTGATGTTGGATTCGTAAAATGATGTGGGGAGAGTTCCATCTTTTTCAATAGCCTGGAATACCTTCAGTAGGATTGGTATCAGCTCCTACTTAAATGTCTTGTAGAATTCTGCTGGAAAGCCATCTGGACCAGGGCCTTTTTTGTAGGAAGTGTTCTTATTATGTAGTCGATTTCCTTGATTGTTACTGGTCTATTTAGGGTCTCAATTTCTTCTTGTTTCAACCTAGGTAGGTTGTGTGATGTCAGAAAGTCCTCCATTTCCTTAAGGTTTTCAAGTTTGTTTCCATACAAGTGTACGTAGTAGTCTCTAATGATCTTTTGTATTTCTTCAGGGTCAGATGTGACTTCATCTTTTGTGTTTCTGATTGTGCTTATTTGCTTTTTTCTCGTTTTTTCTTGGTCAGTCTAGCTAGGGAATCATTGATCTTGTTTATCCTTTCGAAGAACCAGCTTTTTGTTTCATTGATTTTTTTGTATTATCTTTTAGTCTTCTATGTCCTGGATTTGGGTTTTTATTTTGATGATCTGGATTCTTCTGCTGAAATTAGGGTTTTTGTTGTCTTGCTTTTCCAACTTCTTTAGGTGGCTTGTTAGGTTGTGAATTTCTGTGCCTTCTATTTTCTTCATGTGTGTTTGTAGGGATATAAATTCCCCTCTTACTACAGCTTTCAGGGCATCCTAGAGATTTTGGTAAGATGTTTCTTCATTTTTATTTGTTTCCAGGTATCTTTTGATCTCTGTTTTGATTTCATCATTGACACAGGAGTTGTTTAGCATCATGCTG
>NW_007171322.1:0-2289 GCF_000164805.1 Carlito syrichta | reverse complement strand
CCATTCCATTCCGTTACTCTCCATTCCATTCCCTTCCATTCCATTCCGTTACTCTCCATTCCTTTCTATTCCATTCCACTACTCTCCATTCCATTCCATTCCATTCTATTACTCTCCATTCTATTCCATTCCATTCCGTTCCGTTCCATTTCACTCCATTCCATTTCATTCCATTCCTTTCCTCTCCACTCCATTCCAATCCATTCCATTCTATTACTCTCCACTCCTTTCCATTCCATTCCATTCTACTACTCTCCCTTCCATTGCATTGTATTCCATTTCATTCCGTTACTCTCCTTTCCAATCGATTCCATTCCATTCCATTCTCTTACTCTCCAGTCCGTTCCATTCTGTTACTTTCCATTCAATTCCATTCCATTGCATTCCATTCATTTCCATTCCTCTACTCTCCATTCCATTCCATTCCATTCTGTAACTCTATATTGTATGCCATTCCATTCCATTCCATTGCATGCCTTTCCATTCCACACCATTCCATTCCCTTCCATTCCATTCTGCAACTGTCAATTTCATTCCATTCCAATCCATTCCATTCCATACCATTCTATTCCGTTACTCTCCACTCCTTTGCATTCCATTCCATTCGAATCCATTCCATTCTTCTACACTCCATTCCATTCCATTCCACTGCATTACGTTACTCCCCATTCCATTGTATTCCATTCCATTCCATTACGTTACTATCCATTCCATTCCTATTGCATCCAGTTACTCTCCAATCCATTCCTTTCCATGACATTCCATTTCGTTACTCTACATTCCATTCCATTCCGTTACTCTCCATTCAGTTCCATTCCATTCCATTTCGCTAATCTCCATTCCATTCCTTTGCTTTCCATTCCATTCCATTCGGTTACCCTCCCTTCCTTTCTTTTCTATTCCATTCCGTTACTCTCCATTCGATTCCATTACTTTCCATTCCTTTAATCTCCCACCATTCCGTTAAACTACATTCCCTTCCATTCCATTCCAATCCATTGAATTGCCTTCAATCCATTCCATTCCACTCAGTTACTCTCAATCCATTCCTTTTTCAATCCATTCCATTCCATTACTATACCTTCCATTCCATTCCATTCCATTCTTTTCCATTCCGTTACTCTACAGTCCATTCCATTCCATTCTATTCCATTCAAATCCATTCCATTGCACCCCATTCCATTCCATTCCATTCCAATACTTTCCATTTCTTTCCTATCCATTACTCTCCATTCCCTTTCATTCCATTCCATTCCTTTCCATTCCATTCCATAACTCTCCATTCTATTCCATTCCACTCCGTTCCATTACTCTGCATTCCATGTCATTCCATTTCATTCTGTTACTCTCCATTCCATTCCCTTCCATTCCATTCCATTCCATTACTCTCCATTTTATTCCATTCCATTTCATTACAAACCATTCCATTCCATTCCTTTACTCTCCATTCCATTCCATTCTATTCCATCCCATTCCATTCCATTCTGTTACTGTGCATTCCACTCCAATCCATTCCATTCCGTTACTCCCCATTCCATTCCATTCCATTCCATTCCTTTCCATTCCATTCCATTCCGTTACTCTTCATTCCATTCCATACCTTTCCTTCCATTACTCTTCCTTCCATTCCATTCCATTACTCTACTTTCCATTCCATTCCATTCAATTCTATTCCGTTACTCTCTTTCCCTTACTTTCATTTCCGTTACTCTCCATTCCATTCCATTCCATTCCATTACTCTCCATTCCATTCCAATCTCTTTCATTCCGTTACTCTCCATTCTACTCAATTCCATTCCATTGCATTCCATTTCATTCCGTTGCTCACCTTTCAATTCCATCCCATTCCATTCCGTTTCTATCCATTCCATTCCACTCCGTTACTCTCCATTCCATTCCATTCCATTCCATTTCATTACACTACATTCCATTAATCTTCATTCCATTACTCTTCATTCCATTCCATTCGATTCCACTCTGTTACTCTCAACTCCAATTCATTCCATTCTATTCCGTTACTTTTCATTCTATTCCACTCCATTCCACTCCATTACATTCCATTCCATTGCATTCCATTCAGTTACTCTCCATTCCATTCCATACCTTTCCATTACTCGCCATTCCATTCCACTCCATTCTCTTACACTCTATTCCATTCCTTTCCATTCCAGTCAGTTCCGCTACTCTCCTTTCTGTCGGTGACCTGCACTGACCAGGGGGGGTTAGGACCGCACCGGTGAATCAGAACGGAGAGAAGAAACCACACGGAGGCAGCTCTTCTGGGAACAG
>NW_007171321.1:0-737 GCF_000164805.1 Carlito syrichta | reverse complement strand
CCATCAGGCTGAGTAGAATGCAGATGATGAAGAGAAGGTGTTGGTGCCAAAGATGAAATGTCTCACCATTCAACAACCACTTCCACCACCACCCATTCGACCAAAGACATCTCATCATTCGTCATCTCCCACTTCTCAATTCAGACATTATTGTCAGACTGTTTCATCTAGACAGTGTAGACCACCCACATACGGGCAAATCAAGGCACTCAACCACAATGCCAAGGATCTGGTTCGCCCTCCAAAGCACTTATGTCACTCACTATATTGTTTTTTTTGGGGGGGGGATTATTGCTATGCTGGCTATTAAAGTGTGCGAGGTAGGTTGTATTTATTCAGAAAAATCTTATTGGGCTTATATCCCATACCCTTTAGTGTTCCATCCTGTTACATGGGATGCTAAGATTATTACTGTTTTTGCTAATCATTCATCTTTTTAGGAGGTACCACTCTTTTTTCATCAAAAGTCAAAACTGTTATTAATCAAAAACTTTTCTTTTTCAGGTTGTTCTACTTCTCCTCCAACATGTTTTAATTTACCTAAAATATAAGAATGGTCCCTTGATATTTCGGGTTGTTTAAACTCACGTATAAAACTCACATATAAAAGTCACGTATCAGTTACGTATGGTAACTGATAGCCTCCCTTATCTTCCCAGAATGGCAAATGACTGAGATAATAGGTTTCTTAAATTATTGATGCTAGGGGACTCTGACCCTAAATTAGCAACTAGGCC
>NW_007171320.1:0-764 GCF_000164805.1 Carlito syrichta | reverse complement strand
ATCAAGGCACTCAACCACAATGTCAAGGATCTGGTTTGCCCTCCAAAGCCCTTACGTCACTCACTATATTGTTTTTTTGGGGGGGGTTTATTGCTATGCTGACTATTAAAGTGTGTGAGGTAGGTTGTATTTATTCAGAAAAATCTTATTGGGCTTATATCCCATACCCTTTAGTGTTCCAGCCTGTTACATGGGATGCTAAGATTATTACTGTTTTTGCTAATCATTCATCTTTTTAGGAGGTACCACTCTTTTTTCATCAAAAGTCAAAACTGTTATTAATCAAAAATTTTTCCTTTTCAGGTTGTTCTACTTCTCCTCCAACATGTTTTAATTTACCTAAAATATAAGAATGGTCCCTTGATATTTCGGGTTGTTTAAACTCACGTATAAAACTAACATATAAAAGTCACGTATCAGTTACGTATGGTAACTGATAGCCTCCCTTATCTTCCCAGAATGGCAAATGACTGAGATAATAGGTTTCTTAAATTATTGATGCTGGGGGACTCTGACCCTAAATTAGCAACTAGGCCTGGGAGGGACACGTGAGTACAACAGATCGAGGCCCCGGGGGCCACAATTGTGCCACTGTGCCCCATTCCAGCAAATGGAGACTCTGTTGACCTAAAAGACGCCTCCCACGTGCATCACGATGGGCAACCATGGTTCCCCAGGTAAATGTCCATGTGGGTGGAGGATGATGGAGTGATTCGGAAAGGAAAGGGCCCTACCCCTGCCCAAGGGTGGCAGACAGGGCGACC
>NW_007171319.1:0-706 GCF_000164805.1 Carlito syrichta | reverse complement strand
CGAGGTAGGTTGTATTTATTCAGAAAAATCTTATTGGGCTTATATCCCATACCCTTTAGTGTTCCAGCCTGTTACATGGGATGCTAAGATTATTACTGTTTTTGCTAATCATTCATCTTTTTAGGAGGTACCACTCTTTTTTCATCAAAAGTCAAAACTGTTATTAATCAAAAATTTTTCTTTTTCAGGTTGTTCTACTTCTCCTCCAACATGTTTTAATTTACCTAAAATATAAGAATGGTCCCTTGATATTTCGGGTTGTTTAAACTCATGTATAAAACTCACATATAAAAGTCACGTATCAGTTACGTATGGTAACTGATAGCCTCCCTTATCTTCCCAGAATGGCAAATGACTGAGATAATAGGTTTCTTAAATTATTGATGCTGGGGAACTCTGATCCTAAATTAGCAACTAGGCCTGGGAGGGACACGTGAGTACAACAGATCGAGGCCCTGGGGGCCACAATTGTGCCACCGTGCCCCATTCCAGCAAATGGAGACTCTGTTGACCTAAAAGACGCCTCCCATGTGCATCACGATGGGCAACCATGGTTCCCCAGGGAAATGTCCATGTGGGTGGAGGATGATGGAGTGATTGGGAGAGAAAGGGGCCCTACCCCCGCCCAAGAGTGGCAGACAGGGCGACCATAACCTGGACTGCCCTTGGCATTGCCATACCGCCTTGATCTCTCTGTGCCCGATGG
>NW_007171318.1:0-401 GCF_000164805.1 Carlito syrichta | reverse complement strand
TAGCCAGCAGGATAGTTGTTCAAGTCAGTTGGTTCACTCAGCTGGCTAGTCTGCTGGATACGTTGATGGCTAGCAAGTTAAGTGAGGTGGCTAGCCAGCTTGCTAGCTTAAGTCAGCTAGGTAAGTAGCTGGCTAGCCAGCTGATTAGATAGGTAGCCAGCTAGCTACCCAGCTAGTTAAGTTAGCTGGCTAGGCTACTTGACTATGCTAGCTAGCTAGTTAGCTAATGAATTAAGTCAGCTAGATGGTCAGCTAGATAGTTAGATAGCTAGCGAGTTAATTCAGCTGGTTCAGTAAGCTAGACAGCTCTGTAACTAAGCGAGTTAAGTCAGCTGGCTACCCAGCTAGTTAAGTTAGCTGGCTAGGCAACTGGCTAGATAGTTAGCTAGGCAATAATGTCA
>NW_007171317.1:0-896 GCF_000164805.1 Carlito syrichta | reverse complement strand
GAAAATGGGAAGCCTTGTCTTGTTCCAGATCTTGGCAGGAAAAACTTTCAACTTTTCCCCACTCGGTATGATGCTACTGTGGGTTTGTCAAATATGGCCTTATTGTTCTGAAGTATGCTCTTTATAAGTCCAGTGTATTGAGAGTGTTAATTATGAAGACATGTTCAATTTATTGAATACTTTTCCAACGTCTATTGAAATGGTCATTTTTGTCCTATTAATATGGTGTCTTATGTTTGTTGATTTTCATGTGTTGAATCATCCTTGCATCCCTGAGCTAAATCGCACTTAATCATAATGATCTTTTAAATGCGTTATTGAATTTGGTTTGCTAGTATTTTATTGGGGATTTTTCCAATATTGTTCATCAGAAATCTTGGCCTATAGTTTTCTTTTTCTTATTGTGTCTTAATCTGGTTTTGGTTTCAGAATAATGCTAATCATGTAGAATGAATTGAAAGTATTCCCTTTGATTCCATTTTCTGGAATAGTTTGGATAAAGTTGTGTTAGTTTTTTTTTTTTGCTGTTTGGTAGAATTCATAAGTGAAGTCATCAAGTCTTGGGTTTTTCTTTGATGGGAGACTTTTTGTTACTGCTTCTATCTTGTTAGTTATTATTTGTTTGTTGAGGCTTTCTACTTATTCATGGTTCAATTTATTTTTTAAATAATGGCCATTCTTACTGGTATAAGGCAGTAGCTCATGGTGCTTTTTTTAATTTGCATTTCCCTGATGAGTGATGTTGAGCAGTTTTTTCATGTTTGTTGGCCATTTGCATATCCTTTTTTGAGAGATGTCTGTTCATTTGCCCATTTTTAAAATGAAGTTATTTGCTCTTTTCTTGCTGATTTGAGTTCTTTGTAGATTTTGGATATTAGTCCTTTGTCAGATTTATA
>NW_007171316.1:0-701 GCF_000164805.1 Carlito syrichta | reverse complement strand
CAGTCGAGGCCCTTGATGAACCTGGAGAGCAGAACAAGGGCATTGATGACAAAAAAGGAGGTGCCTGAAGAGGCTGCCAAGGGTGTTGATGATGATGAGGAGGAGCCTGGAGAGGAGGACAGGGGCATTGATGAAAAAAAGAAGGAGTATGGAGAGAGTAACAAGGGCCCTGGAGGGATGGCCAAGGGCATTGATGACAAGGAGGAGGAGGGTGAAGATGAGGACAAGGGCATTGAAGACGAGGAGGAGGGGCTTGGAGAGATGGCCAAGGGCATTGATGGCAAGGAGGAGGAGGCTGGAGAGGTGGACAAGGGCATAAACGACAAGGAAGAAGAGGCTGGAGAGGCGGCCAAGGGCATTGATGACAAGGAGGGGACCGAGGGTGTTGATGACATGAGCGGAAGGCTGAAGAGGCAGATGAGGGTGTTGATGACAAGGAGAAGGAGCCTGGAGAGGCGGCTGAGTGCATTGATGACAAGGAAGAGAAGCCTGGAGAGGCAGACAAGGGCATTGATGACATGGAGGAGGAGACTGGAGAGGAGAAAAAGGGTCTTGATGACCAGGAGTAGGAGCCTGGAGAGGAGGACAAGGGCATTGATGAAAAAGAGGAGGAGCATGGAGAGGCAAGCAAGGGTGTTGATGACAAGGAGGTGGAGCCTGGGAAGATGGCCAAAGGCATTGATGACAGGGGGAGGAGGCTG
>NW_007171315.1:0-343 GCF_000164805.1 Carlito syrichta | reverse complement strand
TACAAGGAGGGGGAGCCTGGAGAGCCAGCTGAGGGCATTGATGACAAGGAGGAGGAGGTTGGAGGGGTGGCCAAAGGCATTAAGGACAAGGAAGTGAAGTCTGGAGAGGTAGCTGAGGGCATTGATGTCAATGACCAGGAGCTGGGCATTGATGACCAGGAGGAGCCTGGAGAGGAGATCAAGGGTCTTGATGACAAGGAAGGGGAGCCTGGAGAGGCAGCCAAGAGTGTTGATGAAAAGGAGGAGGAGCCTGGAGAGCAGGAGCTGGGCATTGATGATGAAGAGAAGGAGCCTGGAGAGGACGACAAGTGTCTTGATGACAAGAAGGGGGAGCCTGGAGAGG
>NW_007171314.1:0-1007 GCF_000164805.1 Carlito syrichta | reverse complement strand
CAGGAGCTGGGCATTGATGACCAGGAGGAGCCTGGAGAGGAGATCAAGGGTCTTGATGACAAGGAAGGGGAGCCTGGAGAGGCAGCCAAGAGTGTTGATGAAAAGGAGGAGGAGCCTGGAGAGCAGGAGCTGGGCATTGATGATGAAGAGAAGGAGCCTGGAGAGGACGACAAGTGTCTTGATGACAAGAAGGGGGAGCCTGGAGAGGTACCCGAGGGCATTGATGACAAGGAGGATGAGCCTGGAGAGCAGGAAAAGGGTCTTGATGACAAGGAGAAGGAGCCTGGAGAGGAGGACAAAGGCATTGATGACAAAGAGGAGCATGGATAGTCAAACAAGGGCATTGATGACAAGGAAGTAGAGCCTGGGAAGATGGCCAAAGGCGTTGATGACCAGGAGGGGGAGGCTAGAGAGGAGAACAAGGGCATTGATAGCAAGGAGGAGGAGGCTGGAGAGGCAGCCGAGGCCCTTGATGACCAGGAAGAGGAGCCTGGAGAGCAGGACAAGGGTGTTGATGACAAAAAGGAGGCACCTGAAGAGGAGGCCAAGGGTACTGATGATGAGGAGGAGGAGCCTGAGGAGAAGGACAAGGGCATTGATGACAAGGAGGAGGAGCCTGGTGAGGGTAACAGGGACATTGATGACAAGGAGGTGGAGCCTGGAGAGATGGCCAAGAGCATTGATGACAAGGAGGAGGAGGGTGAAGATGAGGACAAGGGCATTGATGACAAGGAGGAGGAGCTTGGAGAGGTGGCCAAGGGCATTGAAGACTAGGAGGAGGAGCCTGTTGAGGAGGACAAGGACTTTGATGACAAGGAGGTGGAGCCTAGAGAGGTGAACAAGGGTCTTGATAACAAGGAGGAGGAGCCTGGAGAGGTAGACAAGTGCATAGAGGACAAGGAAGAAGAGGCTGGAGAGGCAGCCAAGGGCATTGATGACAAGGAGGCGGTCGAGGGCGTTGATGACAAGAAGCGGAAGCCTGAAGAGGCAGCCGAGGGTGTTGATGA
>NW_007171313.1:0-348 GCF_000164805.1 Carlito syrichta | reverse complement strand
TTGTCTCTCTCTCCATTTGTAGGTACACTCGTTTGTATTCCCCCTTACTCTTCTCTCTCTCCACCACCCTCTTTCCCCCACTGTCTGTCCATTCTGTTTACTCTGTGAAACTCATTTTATTTCAGGGAGTAAAACTATAACCCAACAGCACGGACAGATTTCAAGACAGTGGGAAATGGGTTTCAGATTATCCATAACCCAGTCGGGGCACACCAGGACCTTCAGTTAGATTTTGAATCACAGTAATTCTCAAAACTGCAAATAGGACCACCCCCAACCTACAGTGCAACTCCAGAATTGAACAAAGTAAGAGGACATACAAAAAGAAGAATAGGAGATTGAACAAAC
>NW_007171312.1:0-628 GCF_000164805.1 Carlito syrichta | reverse complement strand
CCCCCCACCATCTACAGCACCTCCTAAGCTACAAAGGCCTTCAAACGCTGCCTCCTGGTCAAGTCCTATCGCTCCTTGTCTTCTTTTTACAGGATCCCTCCATATCCTTTCAAACTCATGCACCCCTAAACCCAGCCACGTTGCTCCCTTCTTCCACTGCCCCACTAACCCATGACTGCATAGAGACTGTTTAGGCTCATTCCTTGCCTGGTTCACATCCAGGAAGGCCCTTTGCCCTCCCCCTCCTATACCTGGTTCACTGATGGCAGCTCCTTCCTACACAATGGGTCCTGGGTTGCAGGATACACCATCACCTCTATTACACATGTCATTGAAGCAAAGCCTCTCCTGCCAGGCACCACTAACCAACAGGCAGAACTTATAGCTGCCACTCGGGCATTTCAGTTAGTGGCTGGACACTCTCTTTCTCTTTATACTGATTCCAAATATGTTTTCCATATTCTCATCTCCCACTCAGTCATTTGGAAGGAAAGGGGACTATTTACCACCAAGGGATCAGCAGTGGTTAATGCTAAACTAATTTCTGATCTCCTTGCCGCCTCCTTATTTCCCACTAACATTGGCATTTCTCACTGTAAGGCTCACCAGTTGGACTCCTCACCCATCA
>NW_007171311.1:0-417 GCF_000164805.1 Carlito syrichta | reverse complement strand
ATTCACCACCCTCAACCTCCTCCTCCATTACAGACCTTATCCCATACCTACACTCAATCTTTCACACCAATCCTTCCACACTGATGTCTTTCCTAACAAACTTTTACACTCTCACTTCCCAACATAAGGAACTCATAAAAAGCATTACCTCACAATGTTCCATCTGCCAGCGAACCAACCCCAATACCCCTCTAAAACTGGGAAACTTTCCTACCCATCAAGCTCGGGGACAACTCCCAGGAGCAGACTGTCAGGTCGACTTCACTGTCATGCCCCCAGTATGCAAACAAAAATACCTCCTTGTCTTCATGGACACCTTTTCCGGGTGGGTAGAAGCGTTTCCAACCTCAAATAAATGAGCAGTAACAGTAGGGACTATCCTTGCTAGTCATATCATTCCCAGGTTCGGTGTCCCCA
>NW_007171310.1:0-657 GCF_000164805.1 Carlito syrichta | reverse complement strand
TCACTTAACTAACTGACATAACTAGCTAGATACCTAGCTAGCCATGTGAATTATCTGGATGACTTAACTAGCTAGCTAGCTGCATTAACTAGCTGACTTAACTAGCCAGCCACCTATTATGTCAGATGATTTAACTAGCTGACTTAACTAGCAAGCCAGCTGATGTAATGAGCTGACTTAACAAACCAGCCAGCTGGTTATTCACCTAACTCAACTAGCTCACTTGACTAGCTAGCCAGCTGGCTAGTCAGCTGATTTAGCTGACTAGATACCTAGCTAGCCAACTGGCTATCAGTTGACATACCTAGCAAAATTATCCCGCTAGCCACCTGGGTAGACAGCTAACATAACTAGTTAGGTACCCAGCGTGCCAGCTGTCTAGTCAGCTGTCTTAACTAGCTGAATTAACCAAGTAGCCAGTTAGGTAGTCTGCTGACTCCACTAGCTGTCTTAACTAGTTCCCCTGCTGACTAGACAACTAACTTAACAGCTTGCTACCTTGCTAGCCACCTGGATAAACAGTTGACTTGATTAGCCGACTTAATTAGCTAACCAGCTGGCTACCCAACTGACTTAACTATCTCACTACCTAGCTAAGCAGCAGGTTAGCCAGCTGACTAAACTAGCTGATTAATTAGCTGGCCTGCTTGCTGACCA
>NW_007171309.1:0-643 GCF_000164805.1 Carlito syrichta | reverse complement strand
CCAGCGTGCCAGCTGTCTAGTCAGCTGTCTTAACTAGCTGAATTAACCAAGTAGCCAGTTAGGTAGTCTGCTGACTCCACTAGCTGTCTTAACTAGTTCCCCTGCTGACTAGACAACTAACTTAACAGCTTGCTACCTTGCTAGCCACCTGGATAAACAGTTGACTTGATTAGCCGACTTAATTAGCTAACCAGCTGGCTACCCAACTGACTTAACTATCTCACTACCTAGCTAAGCAGCAGGTTAGCCAGCTGACTAAACTAGCTGATTAATTAGCTGGCCTGCTTGCTGACCAGCTGAATTAACTAGCTTGCTACCTATCTAGCCAGCTGCTTAACCAGCTGACCTAACTACCTGAATTAACTAACTAGCCAGCTGGTTAGCCAGCTAACTGAACTAGCTGACTTATCGAACTAGCCAGCTGACTAGCCAGCTGACTTAACAAGCTGCCATTACTAGCTAGCCAGCTGCCTAGCCAGCTGACTTAACTAGCTGACTTAACCAGCTAACCAGCTGTCTACCCAGTTGACATATCTAACTACCTATCTAGCTAACCAGCTGGGCAGTCAGCTGAATTAACTAACTGACTTAACTAGCTAGTCAGTTGGCTAGCCAGCTGAATTAACTAGCTTGCTATTTAGCT
>NW_007171308.1:0-302 GCF_000164805.1 Carlito syrichta | reverse complement strand
TAGCTAGTTATTTAAGTCAGCTGGCTAGCCAACTAGCCAGCCAACTAGCTTGTCAGCTTGTTAAGATAGTTGTCTAACCAGTTAGTTTGTTAAGTCAGCTAGCAAATCAGCTAACTATTTAGCTACCTAGTTAAGTCAGCTAGCTAGTCATGTTGCTAGTCAGCCAGCTAGTAAAGCCAGCTAGCAAGTCAGCTATCTATTCAGCTAGTTAATGTTAGCTAGCCAGCTAACTACCCAGTTAGCAATCTAATTAAGTCAGCTAGTTAGACAGCTAGATTGCTTGTTTGTTAGCTAGTTATGTC
>NW_007171307.1:0-820 GCF_000164805.1 Carlito syrichta | reverse complement strand
AACTGAAATACGCCATAGAATTGTCATGTTACATCTCTCATATACGAGTCATTCACCTTTGCCTGGCCCGTTAGCATGGGTAATGCCATGGCAGATAACAGTTTATCTCAAATTTATCCGGCTCTTTTAGAAGCTGCTCAGGCTTCCCATGCCATCCATCATCAGAACAGTGCTGGATTGCGTAAAGCATTCCGCATTCCAAGAGAAGCAGCTCGCCTTATAGTTAAGAATTGCCCATCTTGTTTACAACATTTGCCTGTACCTCACCTTGGGGTGAACCCTAGGGGCCTTGTCCCAGGACAGATATGGCAAATGGATGTCACCCACGTGCCCTCGTTTGGAAAATTAAAATTTGTCCACTCTACTGTCGATACATTTTCTGGGTTTATTATGGCAACTGCAGCTGCCAAAGAGAGCACTTCTTCTGTTATCGCCCATTGTCTTCGCTGCTTTGCTGTTTTAGGACTTCCTCATACTATTAAAACTGATAATGCCACAGCTTACACTAGTGTGCATTTTCGGCAGTTTTGTATGCAGCTACGCATTACACATTTGACTGGGATCCCCTACTACCCTCAGGGGCAAGGTATTGTGGAAAGAGCTCATGGCACATTGAAGCTGCAAATTCAAAAAATAAAGAAGGGGGAATTGTACCCCTTCACTCCACAAAATATATTAAACCATGCATTATTTACTTTAAATTTTTTGAATGCTGATGCACACGGGGCCACAGCGGCTGATTGCCTATGGCACCCCACAACTAGCAGTTTTTATGCTCAGGTAAAATGGAAAGATCCACTTACTGGTCTGTGGAAGGGTC
>NW_007171306.1:0-757 GCF_000164805.1 Carlito syrichta | reverse complement strand
CTTAATCATCTGACTTATCTCGTTAGCTAATGAGCTGGCTAGCTGACCCATCCAGCTGACTTAACTCGTTAGCTATCTAGCTAGAAGCTGACCGTCCAGCTGACTTAACTCGTTAGCTAGCTAGCTAGCTAGCCTACTCAACCAGCTGACTCAACCCGTTTGCTAAGTAGCTAGCTAGCTGACTCATCCAGCTGACTTAACCCGTTAGTTAACTAGCTAAATACCTGACGCAACCTACTGACTTAAGCCTTTAGCTAGCTAGCTAGCTGTCTTAACCAGCTGACTAAATTAGAAGCTGACTTAACTAGATAACTTAGCTAGCTGACTTAACTACTTAGCTGACTTAACTGGCTGACTTAACTAGTTAGCTAGCTGACTTAAACACGGGAAGGAAATAGTTAGCTAACTATCTAGCTGAATAAGGAACTGACAATTAATTAGCCAACAGTTTAGGTAGCAGACTTAAGTAGCTGACTTAAATAATTAGCTAACCAGTGAGTTGGTGACTTAGCTAGCTTACTCAGCTAGCTAGCTAGTTAGCTACCTCACTTAGCTAGCTGACTTAACTAGTTGGCTAACGAGATAGCTGAGTTAACGAGTTGGTTAAAGAGTTAGCTATCTGTTTTAACTAGTTATTAAATGAGTTAGCTAGCTGACTTAACAAGTTGGTTAACAGAGTTAGCTCAGTGACTTAATTTGTTGGCTGATGAAATGGCCGACTAGCTAGCTGGTTTACACATTGACTGACTACTCATCC
>NW_007171305.1:0-489 GCF_000164805.1 Carlito syrichta | reverse complement strand
CTCGTGTTGATGTCGCCAGACGTACACCCAGTCCCCCATTTGGAAGTTGTGGGGAGTCGGCGGTGGTCTGGTCCCATAAAGGGCTTTCAGTCTGGGCCACACCTGCTCGTGGACCCTTAGAGATGAAGCTGGGGCTGTTGTTCAATCTGATCTGGACTGGGAAGCCATACCTGGGCATCAGATCTTCCAAGAGTTTCTTGGCCACCACCTGTGTGGTTTCATTCTTGGTAGGGAATGCCTCCGTCCACCCTGAAAAGGTGTCTATAAACACTAGTAAGTACTTGTATCTGTACTTTCCTGGTCTCACCTCAGTGAAGTCCACTTCCCAGTATGCTCCTGTCTGGTTTCCTCGAAGTCTGGTTCCCGGGATTTGTTTGGGATTGGTTGCATTGACAACCCGACAAGCCTGACATTGATTGATAATTTGTCCGATTATTTGTCGAACGTTGGGCATAACTATGTTTGCATGGTGCATTAATTCTTCCATCT
>NW_007171304.1:0-1182 GCF_000164805.1 Carlito syrichta | reverse complement strand
TCCCGCCATGGAATCCTGAGTGGCAGGGACAACAGTTGTGCGTCATCACATTTGGCTCATTTTTGTGGCTTCTAATAGAGACAAGGTCTTGCAAAGGTGCCCGGGCTGGTCTCAATCCAGTGGGCCAGGCCATCCTCTCACCTTGACCTCCCAGAGCACCGGGTCAGGCATGACAGGCATGAGCCCCCATGCCTGGACTCCACAAAACCCTTGGGGTCACACCACAAGCCACCACCCCTTCTGACGATCCCAGAACCCGTACATGGTGGCCTGATTCTCCCGTTGATCCCTTTCTGGGGGCAGTGCTTGGTGGAGGGACATGTCTTCACCGGGGAACCCATGCCTCCGCCCGCCTAACAATCCAGGGAGGACCTGCTTGCACCTTCTAGGGGCTGCCTCGGGGAAAGGGAGGGCATGACTCTCAAACCTTGAGGAGGGTGTGGATGGCTGGGCCACTCACACCTGTCTCTGTGGCACTGGGGGAGGCTGAAGTGGAATCAATTCTCCTGCAAACCTTCTGACCTAAGTCCTTCATCCCCTGACCCTCACACATGTTGGGGGTCCCCCATGCTTGGCACCTTCCAGGTACAATCACCACAAAGGCTGCCCTGCTTTGGTGTGGGAGTTCCTAAGGCTCCCTGTCAGGATTCTTGCTGGCTCTCCTCTCTGAGGTAAGAAAGGTGTCCCAGGCAGGCCTACAATTCGACTCGGCAACGAGGACATTCAGGCATGAAAGGTCGGGGAACCATCCTTTACTCTGAGTCGTTTCTTCCCCCCAAATCCCATTTTTCTTTACTCTAAAGCCAGACGCCCTGTGAACACACCACAAGCAGTTGAGAATCTGTGTACGATTCTGAGGTTTTCGGAGACAAGTTCTGGCTCTGTGGCCAAGGCCGGGGTCCAGAGACAAGACCATCATTCTCTGCCAGCTTCCAAATTGTGGGATCAATCAATCCTCCCGCCTCAACCTCCAGAGTGACTGGGATGATGGGCACGTTGACCCCAGGTGCTCTGTTTGGATGGGTGTGGAGACTGTGTCTCCCTGTGTGGCCCAGGCTGGTATTGAGCTCCTGGGCTCCAGTCCTCCTCTTGCTGCGGCCTCCCAGAGCACTGGAATTCCATGTGTGATATGCCACACCAGGCCTCTGGTTCATTTTCTATGAAGGATCGATGCCAGGCCCA
>NW_007171303.1:2263-2850 GCF_000164805.1 Carlito syrichta | reverse complement strand
TTTTTTGATTTATTGTAGAGATGAGGTCTCGCCGCCCAGGCAGGTCTCAAACCCGTGGGCTCAGGCAATCCACTCACCGCAGCCTCCCAAAGGCGCGGGATTACAGACTGAGCCACGGAGCCCGGCTTCAGTGGCTTTTTAATCCAGATGTTGGATAAGATCCTGGGGGCTTAGGCTATCAAGAACAACTGTGCTTTAGGTGCCCAGATTGACCACATTCATAGCAGCTGATACCATCCCCCTTCCCAGGTTTATCCTATCAGGCCTCTTTTGGGTGGCTGGAGCTTTGCCTTTGGTGGCAACTGCTCTGGTTAGTGCTCATTTTGGAGTTCTTTTTTTTCTTAATGTTTCAATTTCTAAGAACTTCAGAGTCTTTCTATAATTGGGAGTTTGGTATTCATAGTCCTGAGTTAAGCCTCTGGAGTTGGGCATTTAATATTCTATAGAGCCGGGCTCGGTGGCTCAGCCTGTCATCCCGTGCCTTTGGGAGGCTGAGATGAGTGGATTGCCTGAGCCCACGGGTTCGCAACCCGCCTGGGCAGGGAGACCTCATCTCTACAATAAATCAAAAAATCAGCCGGGCGTGG
>NW_007171303.1:0-774 GCF_000164805.1 Carlito syrichta | reverse complement strand
AGTTGATTACGATCTTAGGCAAGGCCTAAACCTTTAGAAACAGACTTACTCTCAACTAACCTGGCTTTTAGCATTTGAAAACAAGAACAGCCTATTCATTTCCTGAGTTGCCAGAGAAAGATTACAAAATTATTTTCTCCAAGGCTAGCATTAACTTTCACTGTGTTAGCAAAAGGCTAAGTAGCATATAAGAGACATTTCTACATTTCTTTACAGATGGATTAGAATGAGATCCTTCAGAATTTATGAAGGAGAACACAGGCTAAGGAAAGGAGGGGGAGTGGCCCCGAGAAAGAATTTAAGATAACTGGTAGCACTTCATGTACGCAGCAGGCAATTTTTCCACAACCTTAACAACAAAAGGCAGAAATTTTAACAGCACCAACGGGTTGGGAGAAACATCACACAAGGGAGGGAAACATACAATGACATAAAGAAACATGCGCCAATTAAGTTTTTAAAAGATGACATGTCCCGTTAAACAAAGCATAATAACTTTGCCAGCTTTTTAGCAGATTCAAAATGACAGACACACACAAATAAGAGAATGAGGGGTGTGGGAAAAATCCGCTTTGTCCCCCTCCAGTCATACTCCTGGCAAAGACATCTTAGACACCTCTGAGCAATTGGCAGGTTGGTACACCCCCAATGCAGACTAACTTTATGCAGAGCCCTCCCGCCATGTATCTCATTCACACACAATCACACAGCACGTTCTTCAACTCTCTGTCCTAATCCTAGGTGTCTATGGGTTCATCTTCAGACAGTGTTTCC
>NW_007171302.1:0-1063 GCF_000164805.1 Carlito syrichta | reverse complement strand
CAGCCTGTATCCCGCACCTTTGGGAGGTTGAGGTGAGTGGATTGCCTGAGCCCGCGGGTTCGAGATCCGCCTGGGCAGCGAGACCTCATCTCTACAATAAATTAAAAAAAAAAAAAATCAGCCGGGCGTGTAGCACATGCCTGTAATTCTGGCTACTTGGAAGGCTGAGGCGGAAGGATCGCCGGAGCCCAGCAGGCCGAGGCTGCGGTGGCTGGGAGCGGCCACTGCACTCCATTCTGGGCGACAGAGTGAGATTCCAACTCAGAAAAAAAATAAAAAGAAGTCCGGAAATGGACAGCCCCGGGCTGCTACAGCAGCACAAACCCCATCAGGGACTTGAGTCTCCCTGTCCTTTCACAGTCACCCTTTCTGTGTGGGACTTGTTGCCTAAGGATCGCAGTGTGGCTGCCACACCTTGAACAAGTCTGGCACTCTCTCACCCATGAACTCAGCATTTGTGTCTCCCTCTCTTGGAGTCTCCTTCCTCCAGATATATGCATGGTCTATTCCTTACCTCCTTTAAAAGTTTGCTCAAGCCGGGTTCCGTGGCTCAGCCTGTAATCCCGCGCCTGGGGAGGCTGAGGTGAGTGGATTGCCTGAGCCCGCGGGTTCGAGACCTGCCTGGGCAACTTGGTGAGACCTCATCTCTACAGTAAATTAAAAAAAAATTAGCCGGGCATGGTAGCGCGCGCCTGTAATTCCGGCTACTCGGAAGGCTGAGGCGGAAGGATCGCCAGAGCCCAGCGGGTGGAGGCTGCGGTGGCCGGGAGTGGCCACTGCACTCCAGTCTGGGCAACAGAGTGAGACTCCAACTCAAAAAATAAATAAATTATTTAATAATAATAATGATGATGATGATAATTTAAAACTCAGCTGGGTGCAGTGGCTCATCTATAATCCCAGCACTTTGGGAGGCTGAGGTGGGAGTATCACTTGAGCCCAGGAGTTCAAGACCTGCCTAGGCAACATAGCAAGATCTCCTCTGAGATAGATAGATGGATGATAGATAGATAAGTAGCTCTATCGATCTCAGAGAACAGTTGCAGGAATAGTACTTCACTAA
>NW_007171301.1:0-1017 GCF_000164805.1 Carlito syrichta | reverse complement strand
CTTGATGCTGACAGTTTTCACCTTCTCCACCAGAAGGTCCATCTTATTGAGGAACAGAATTATGGAGACGTTGAAGAAGAGCTTGTTGTTGACTATGGTCTCAAAGATGTTCATGGACTCCACCAGCCGAGTGCGCCTGTCCTCCATGAGGACCTGGTCATATTCACCGGAGGAGACCATGAACAGGATGGACGTGATCCTGTTGAAGCCCTGGAACCACTTCTGATGCTGGTACTGCTGGTCGCCCACATCCACCATCTTAAAGGGGATTTTTTTTTAAAGAGTTGGAGTCTCACTCTTTTGCCCGCTCTATCCAGTCCAAGACTGGAGTGCAATGGCACGCTCCTGGCCACTGCAACCTCGACCTGCTGGGCTCCGGTTCTTCCACCTCAGCCTTCCAAGTCACCAGAACTATAGGCACACGCCCAGCTAATTTCTGATATATTGTAGAGACAAGGTCTCGTCAAGTTGCCCAGGCAGGTCTCTAACCCTCAGGCTTAGGCAATCCACTCACTCGGCCTCCCAAAGTGCTGGGATTACAGGCTGAGCCACCAAGCCTGGCCTAAAGGGGATTTTTAAAATAACGAAGTCATGTTCCACAATTCCCTTGGTGGCTATCCTAACCAGCAGGATGTTTTGCTTACTAGGAGAGTAATTCAGCTGACCGATCTGGTCCAAGTTATCCAGGAAATACTTCACCAATTCACCCGACTGAAACTTGCTCGACCGCTCTAAGCCTCCTTGATACCAGAATGCCCCCAGAGTGCGCGGAGAGCAGGGACGTACAGCTGGAAGGTGGCAGGCTCCACAGGCAGCCCTGCCTTGTTCTCAGAGGCCATCAACAACACGCTGGGCTTCTCATTTTCAGAATACCGCCAAGGAATACCAAGCTTGTCTCGTGCATCCACAAGAATTTTTGAGCCCTTGAGGATGTTGTCGAAGACGGTGTCGCGGAACTCGAGCAGAGCCTTCTGGTCGAACTCGCGATCGTGGATGATGCACATCTGCTTGAGGAAG
>NW_007171300.1:0-1245 GCF_000164805.1 Carlito syrichta | reverse complement strand
ATTTTCTAGCATTTGAGCATTATTATGTATGTTTAATTTTTAATGGTCTACTGAAACTATTTTGGTGTTGGTCTAAGCAAGTAAAAAGTACACCATTGTGAGTTATATCTTCTTAAAAGAAGAGGAAGAATATTAAGCCCTAAGAGTCTATTGTATATTGAACATCTATTATGAAAGCTCTCTACTAGGACTTCAACTTGACCTTCAGAAAAATGACATGTAACCTACATGATCCCCTACACCTTTCCTACTTTAATAATGAGTCTATCGATTGATCTTGAATCTCTCAAAAGTCACAACTATCTAGAGGTGAATCCAGCATTCTGAAAACTTTTGCACAGGACTTCCTTGGGTAAAGATACTATGCCTACTTCTATCTTTTATGGTATGTCAAAACTACAAATACATAGTAGTAGAGTACTGGTAAATGATTGAACTGAGGATTCAACCTAGCTCTAAAGTCTACATTTACAGTTAATAGACCATAGTGTTTCCATGTAATAAATACCTGTTAAATTCAACACTGCCAAATATAGCTCCAGATCCAGATGTTGTTTTTTTGTTTTAACCACTAAATTAAATAGTATGAAACATATGAATTGTCTTTGATAGCTGAGTCCTCCTGCTTGGAGAGAAGGTACCCAGGCCTAATTTTTCTGGATCTTTTCTTTCCAGATTTTTATTTATTCATGTATTTATCCAACTGTTGGGCCGTGTCTTCTTCCACTCAGACTGCTATTTAACAGCAACAACTAAAACAATAGCCTGGGTAACTTAAACAACAGATAGCTATTTTCTCACAGTTATGAAGGCTAGAAGTCTGAGATCAGGGTGCCAGCATAGCCAGGTTCTAGCACCTCTTCTTGGCTCGCAGACTCTGCCATCTCATTGTGTCCTCACATGGCAGAGGGAGAAAGATCTGGTGTCTCTTCCTCTTCTTATGAGAGCACTGATTCCATCATTAGGGTTCTATTCTCTTGGTCTTATCTAAACCTAATTGTCTCCCAGAAGCCCTACATCCAATACTATAACATTGGGAGTTAGGGATTCAACTCATATATGTGAGGGGTCACAAGTATGTAGCCCATAACAACCAAACACTTGAGATGCAGTTATGAGCAAAGCAGACAAAAAGCCTTGTCCACATGGAACTCATGGGGAAGATAGTAAATAATATAAATGAGTAAAATAAATAGACTATTCGATATTGGCAGGTGTTAAGGGATAAAAAGACAGAAAGGAATG
>NW_007171299.1:0-785 GCF_000164805.1 Carlito syrichta | reverse complement strand
AAGTCCATATCATCCCTGCAAGGGGGAAGGGTTTCCCTGCTACACAAACATAGAATTAATTGTGACTGAAGTATATAGTTTGCGGTATACGGTTACCCTAATGACAATTATATATAAAATGCTAGTACTATATAGTGTGAGTCTATCATAATTTCCAATTCCTCCTTTGTAGGAACTAGTAAAACTACTTATGTGTGATTAAGGCAAATAATATTTGTGTTGCTAAAGTATAATCTATATTCTAATACCCAGGTTCTCATCTCTATCTGTATCAATTTCTCTGGAAACATATTTAATATCAATATGAGAAAATTCTGTCTCTGAATTGGAAGGAGCTCAAAATCTAATTTTAATTAGAGAACCCTTATAGATTGAATTTAGACAGCTCTCAGTAACTCTGTCTTTAACTTCATTCTTAATTAATTACCCAGAAGGTAAAACAAGGTTTTTCCTCTTCAATGTACCTCTTATCAACAGGGTGCCTGAATGAAACATAATTGTACACCTTACCCTTAACTGTACCCCACAAAATCATAATAAAAAATATTGATTATAAAATATATATATATATATATATATTGGATAGGTCACCAAGTTAATCCCCAAAAAACTTGTCAGGTACTCAATGGGACGATCTTTCTGTTTTTTCTCTCTAAAGGAATAATTGCCTACATTTGCAAAATCACTGAAGCAGCTCTATCTCCCATGAAATCTGTAATCTACTTGTGCTGTAATCCAATGTGGCAGGTAGGAGGCAGAACTGATCCTTCTCTGAATATTTTTGA
>NW_007171298.1:0-701 GCF_000164805.1 Carlito syrichta | reverse complement strand
TGGGTCACAGAGCAGACCCTGTCTCCAAAATCATCAGAATAGTACACAGATTCTCAACTGTGCATGGCGTATTTGAAGGGTGACTGACTTGTAAGCCAGAAAAAATGGAACTGGGCGGAAGAAATGTCCCTGGGTGAGGGTTGTGTTCCTGGCCTTTCTTTGCTGAACGTCCTCATTGCCGAGTCAGAGATCCAGGCTGCCTGGGACACATTTCTCACCTCAGAGAGGAGAGTCAGCAGGGACCTCGGGAAATCCTGCACCAAAGCTGGGGCAGCCATTAGGGGGGTTGGGGCAGAAATGTGCCGAGCTTTGGGAACCCTCACATGTGGGGGGGCCAAAGGGGAAGGATTGAGCAGAATGGTTGCAGGAAAATGCATTTCTTCCCTTCTTTCTCTTTCTTTCTTTTCCTCTCTCTCTTTTGTTTCCACACTGGGTAGTCCTGGCTTCACTCACACGTCCCAACTCAGGCCTTCATCGCCCTTGGCCTGTCAAACTGCTGCTATCACAGTTTTTCCATTTGGTCAACACCCTGGACTTCCTGTCTGGTCTTGAACTTTGGGCCTGAGGTGATCCTCCCACCAAGGCCTCCCCTCACCCAAGGCTTTCTGGGTTTTGTTTGGTGTCTAGTTGGGGGATTATTATGGTGTCCAGCCTGGTTTCAGCCCTCGGTCTACCGGCCATCTTCCTGTCTCAGCCTCCCG
>NW_007171297.1:0-399 GCF_000164805.1 Carlito syrichta | reverse complement strand
GGATGCAGGTCTGAGCCCCTGAGCCTGGACTGTGTTTGTGGTGGTGGTTGTGGTTTTATTATTATTCTGAGTTGGAGTCCCACTCTCTCGCCCAGGCTGGAGCACAGGGACCCGCTATCAGTCTTTGCAGCCTCCACCAGCTGGGATCCTGTAATCCTACCACTGTGGCCTCCAGAGTGGCCAGAAAAACAGGCTTGCACCACCTCGCTTGGCTCATTTTTCTGACTACTTGTAGAGAAGAGATGTCACCAAGGTTCCCAGGCTGGCCTTGAACCCAGATGCTCAGGTCATTCTCTCGCCTTGGCCTCCCAGAGCAATGTGATGACAGGTGTGAGCACTCATGCCAGGCTTCCACACCCCATGCAGGGCCCCACTGCAAAACCTGTTCCATTCAGATGA
>NW_007171296.1:0-918 GCF_000164805.1 Carlito syrichta | reverse complement strand
AGTTGCCTATCAAGTTACCCACCTAATTGAATCAGCTGACTACCTCGTTAGCCAGCTAGTTGGTTCAGCTGTCTAACTTGTTAGCCAACTAGCTGAGTCAGCTGGCTAGTTCCTTAGCCAACGAGTTGGGTTTGCTGCCTAACTAGATAGACAACTATTTAAGCCAGGTGGCTAACTAATTAGCCAACTAGTTAAGACTGCTGGCAACCTCGTTAGCCAACTAGTCAAGTCATCTGGCTGACTTGTTCGCTAACTTGTTAATTCAGCTGGCTAACTAGTTAGCCAACTAGTTAAGTCATATGGCTAACTCGTTAGTTATCTAGCTAAATCAGTTAACTAACTTGTTCAGCAACTGGTTAATGCACCTAGGAAACTCGTTAGCCAGCTAGTTAAGTCAGCTAGCTAACTCGATAGCTATCTAATTAAGTCAGCTAGCTAAGTCAGCTAGCTAACTCATTAGCTAACTATTTAAGTCAGCTATCTAAATAGTTAGCTAATTAGTTAAGTCAGCTAGTGAAATCAGTTAGGCAACTAGTTAGCACACTAATTAAGAGAGCTGGTGAAGTCTGTTAGATAACTAGTTGTCCAGCTAGTTAAGTCAGATAGTTAAGTCAGCTACCTAACTAGTTAAGTCAAGGAGTTAAGACTGATAGGTAATAGTTAAGTTAGTTAGCTAAGACAGCTAGCTAACTAGTTAGCTAACTAGCTAATTCAGCTAATTACTTCAGCTAGCTAACTAGTTGAGCCAGCTGGTTAAGGCAGCTGGCTAGCTCATTGGCTAATGACTTAAACCAACTGGTTAAGTCAGTTTGTTTGCTCCTTTGCTAATGACCTAAGTCAGTTGCTTAACTCAGCTCTCTAGGTTGTTGGCTAACTAGTTAAGCCAGCTTGTTAAGTCAGTTTGTTAAGTCAGCTGTC
>NW_007171295.1:0-392 GCF_000164805.1 Carlito syrichta | reverse complement strand
GGCTAATGACTTAAACCAACTGGTTAAGTCAGTTTGTTTGCTCCTTTGCTAATGACTTAAATCAGTTGCTCAACTCAGCTCGCTAGGTTGTTGGCTAACTAGTTAAGCCAGCTTGCTAAGTCAGTTTGTTAAGTCAGCTGTCTAGCCAGCTGGCTAACTGGTTAAGTCAGCTAGTTATGTCGGCTGGCCAGCCAGCTGGCTAGCTAGGTAGGTAGCTAGTTAAGTCAGCTGGCTACCCAGCAGGCTATTTAGTTAATTCAGCTAGTTAAGACAGCTAGCTAGCAAGCTGGCTAGCTGAGTACCTGGCTAATTAAGTCAGCTGGCAAACCACTTGACTGGCTAGTGATGTCAACTAGTTAAGGCAGCTGACTAGCCAGCTGGCTAACTAGTTG
>NW_007171294.1:0-416 GCF_000164805.1 Carlito syrichta | reverse complement strand
CTAGCCAGCTGACTTAATTAGTTGACTTAACCACCTAGCCAGCTGGATAGCCAACTGAATTAACTAGCTGAATAAACTAGTAACGCAACTGTCTAGCCAACTGACTTAACTAGCTGACATCACTAGCTAGTCAAGTGGCTATCCAGCTGACTTAAATAGCTAGCTACCTATCTACCCAGCTTTGTAACCAACTAGATTAACTAGCTGACTAGACTAGCTAGAAAGCTGGCCAGTCAGCTGACTTAATTAGCTTACTATCTAGCTAGCCAGCTGGCTAGCCAGCTGACTTAACTAGTGGAATTAACCACCTAACAAGCTGGCAAGCCAGCTGATTCAACTAGTTGAATAAACTAGTTAGCCAGCTGGCTAGACAACTGACTTAACTAACTGCCATCACTAGCTAGTCAGGTGGCTAT
>NW_007171293.1:0-397 GCF_000164805.1 Carlito syrichta | reverse complement strand
ATTTTCTTTGGGTCAAGGTGAAGGCTTGCTATAGTGTCCAGCCTGTTCTTGAGCTCCTGGGCTCGAGTCATGTTCCTGTCTCCACCTCCCCAGTTGCTGAGGGACAGATGTGAGTCACTCGGCCTTCCCTGCCAACCTGAAGGTTTGAGAATCCCTCTCTAAATTTCCCTGAGGTGGACTCTGGGAGGAGTAGGCAGGTCCACCCTGGTGAACAAGGTGGGGTGAGGGGTGGGTGCCCTGGCAGAGACACACACCTGCCCATGTGCTCCTCCCAGGTAGGACACAGCAGGTGACTCTGGCTGCCCTCTCCAGAGTCCTGGGTCACTGGAAGGGAGTGGCTCCCATGGTGGGGTCCCAATAGGGATGTGGAGGCCAGGTGTGGGGGTTCATGCCTGTC
>NW_007171292.1:0-570 GCF_000164805.1 Carlito syrichta | reverse complement strand
TTCCATGCACTGCGGCCTGGGCAACAGAGTGAAATTCTGACTCCACATGATAATAATCAGCACCACCACCACCACCACCACCCCTGCCAACCAGTGCGAGGATTCACCCTCAGGGATGGGAGAGGAAAAGGCACTTTCTGACCTGTTGTTCTGGGTAAGTTTCAAGGGTAGCCAACAGGCAAGTCTGTCCCACACCTTTGGCCATGTGCCCCAGAAAGCCTGACTCTACCTTCCACACTCAGGCCCCATGGAAAAAACTCGTGTGAGCTCACAGAGCAGACAGCCCCGAGTTAGGGGGGCTGTTTGGTACAGAGTGATCAAGGTGGTACTGCAACACCGTTGCCAGCCCAGGTTTCGGTCACCCTGTCTAGCACATTCGGGTGGGTGCGGGCCATTTCCTCTATGGATCAGACTGTCATCCCCGCCCATGCAGACCTTTCCCTGGGGAGCCATGGACACCCTTCTTGACACACGTGGGAGGCTTCTTTTTTGTCACTGAAGTCTCTGTCAGGCAGTCTGGGGTGCAGGGCCACAATCGTGGCTCCCCGGGACCTTGACCTGCGGGGCTCA
>NW_007171291.1:0-789 GCF_000164805.1 Carlito syrichta | reverse complement strand
CATTCTGGATCCTTGGTAGGCCAAGGAAAGACTCGCTAGAGTCCAGCAGTCCAAGGAAGCAGTGGCTGGGAGAGAGACACTGCCCTCCAACCTGGATGAAGGAGTGAGACTCTGATTCAAAGAAAAAAAAGGAATAAAGGAAAAAAGGAAGAGCATCCATTTGTGTATAAAATTATGATCATCGTGAACAGACAGATCATTTGGGAAGGAGGGCCCAGGCTTGGGCCTAGAGTTCCAGAAAGATGGTGGATTGGCAGACAATCAGGTTGTGGCGTTGGGAGACTAAGGCAGGGGAACGCTGAATCCCTGGAGTTTGAGACTAACCTGAGTCATGTAGCGAGTCCTCGTCAGTCCCCAGAATGCAAACACTGGAGTCATGTGTGGTGGCGCCTGTGGTCCCGGTTACATGGGATACAGTAGCTTTCTTCCCGGGGCATGCCTTTGCATCACCCCAACCAACAACACATGTGAGTCCATGATGGGCACTGTGGCTCATGGCAGTCAGACCCATGCACTGGGATACTGAGGCCCGAGGCTACCTAAGTCCCCTGCTTGACTTTGAGAGATCAAGGCGAGGTACTACTGGAGCTCGGGTGTTTGAGACCAGCCAGGTTCATGTAGCAAGACCTCGTTGCTCCCTGTTATGCAAAAACTGGAGTGACAAGTGGTGGAGCCCTCAGGCCTGGCTACATAGGATGTGGTGACCTCCATCCCAGGGAATTCCTTTATATCGCCCCCACTGACAGAATGTGTGAGTCTGGGCCAGGCACCGTGGCTCATGGCCATCAG
>NW_007171290.1:0-885 GCF_000164805.1 Carlito syrichta | reverse complement strand
AAGTCAGATGTAAATTCAGCTGACTAGCTAGGTAACTAACTAGTTATGTCAGCTGGTAAATTGAGCTGGCTAGCTTGTTAAGTCAGCTGGCCAGCTAGTTAAGTCACCTACTTGCGTCAGCTAGCTAGCCAGCTGTTTAACTAGGTAGCTAGAAATTTAAGTCAACTGGCAAGCCAGTGGGCTTCGTAGGTAGCTAGATAGTAAAGTCAGCTGGCTAGCCAGCTGGCTAGTTACTTAATTCAGCTAGTTAAGTCAGCCAGCTAGCCAACTGGATAGCCAGGTTGCTAGGCAGATAAGTCAGCAGGGTAACCAACTGGCTATCTAGTTAAGTGAGCTAGTTAAGTCAGCAGGCTAGCCAGCTGGCTAGCTAGGTAGAAATGCAGTTAATTTAGTGGGCTAGCAAGGAGGCCAGCTAGTTAAATCAGCTGGCTAGCCATCTGGCTAGCTAGTTAACTCAGTTGGCTAGCCAGGTGGCTTGCTAGTTAAGTTATTCAGTTGAGTCAGTAGGCTAGATAGTTGGCTAGCAAGGTAGAGAGCTAGATAAGTTAGCTGTCTAACTAGCTGGCTAACCATTTAAGTCAGCTATTTGTGTCAGCTGGCTAACCATCTCGCTAGCTGCTTAAGTTAGCTAGTTAAATCAGCTGGCTACCCAGCTGGCTAACAAGGTAGCTAGTTAGTTAAGTCAGCTGTCTAGACAGCTGTCTAGCTAGTTAAGTAAGCTAGTTAAGTCAGCGGGCTAGCCAGCTGGGAAGCTATTTAAGTCAGCTTGTTAATTCAGTTGGCTACCCAGCTATCTAGCCAATTAAAAAGCTAGTTAAGTCAGCTGGCTCACTTGCTTGCTAGGTATTTCAACTAGTTAAGTCTACTGGCTAGCTAGGTAGCTAG
>NW_007171289.1:0-552 GCF_000164805.1 Carlito syrichta | reverse complement strand
AGGTAGTGATCTAGTTATTTCAGTTGGCTTGCCAGCTGGCAAATTAGTTAAGTCAGCTAGTTGAGTCAGATGGCAAACCAGCTGGCTAGCTGCTTAGGTCAGCTAGTTACATCACCTGGATAACCAGCTATTTAGCTAGGTATCTATCTTGTTATATCAGTTTTTTAGCCAACTGGCTAGCTGGTTAAGTTAGCAAGTTAAGTCAGCTAGCTACCCAAGTGGCTAGCTACGTAGCTAGCTAGTTATGTCAGCTGGCATGCTAGTTAAGTCAGCTGGCTAACCAACTGGCTGGCTAGTTAAGTCAGCTCATTAAATCTATTGGCTAGCCTGCTGGTTAGCTATTTGAAGTTAATTAAGTCTGATGGCTAGCCAGCTGTGAAGCTTGTTATTTTATCTAGTTAACTCAGCTGGCTAGATAGTTAGCAAGCTAGTTAAGTCAGCTATTTATGTAGGCTAGCAAGTTAGTTAAGTCAGCTAGTTAAGTCAGCTGGATAGCTTGATACTTAGCTAGGTAGATAGCTAGTTAAGCCAGCCAGTTGTCAGCTGTCTAGC
>NW_007171288.1:0-959 GCF_000164805.1 Carlito syrichta | reverse complement strand
GCTAGGTAGATAGCTAGTTAAGCCAGCCAGTTGTCAGCTGTCTAGCTAGGTACCTAGCTACTTAAGTCAGTGAGTTAAGTCAGTTGGATAGCTAGTTATCTCAGCTAGTTAAGTCAGCTGGCTAGCCAGATGCCTAGCTGGGTAGCAAGCTAGTTATGTAATCTGGATAGACAGTTGGCTAGCTAATTAAGTAATCTTGTTATGCCAAATTGCTAGCCATCAGATTACCTAGGTAGCTAGGAAGTTAAGTCAGTTGGCATTCCAGTGGGCTACGTAGGTAGCTAGCTAGATAAGTTAGCTGGTTAGCCACCTAGCTAGCTAGTTATGTCACCTAGTTAAGTCAGCTGGCTATCCACTTCTGTAACTAGGTACCTAGGTGGTTAGCCTACTGGCTAGCCAGCTGGCTAGCTGGTTAAGTTAGGTAGCTAAGACAGCTGGCTAGCCATCTGGCTAGCTGGGTATCTAGCTAGTTAAGTAAGCTGCCTAGCAAGCTGGCTAGCTAGTAGAGTCACCTAGATAAGTCAACTGGCTATCCAGCTTGCTAGCTAGGTATCTTGCTAGTTAAGTCAGCTGGCTTGCCAGTTAAAACATCTAGTTACTTGAGCTGGCTAGCCAGCTGGCTAGCTGGTTAAGTCAGCTACTTAAGTCAGCTCGCTAGCCAGATTGCTAGCTAGTAAAGTCCACTGTTAAGCCAGCTGGCTACAAGCTAGCTAGCTTGTTAAGTCAGCTAGTTAAGTAAGCTGGCCAGGCAGCTGACTAGCAAAGTAGCTAGCTAGTTAAGTCAGCTGGCTAGCCAAATGACTAATTTGTTTATCACCAAATTTAGTCAGCTGTCTAGCCTGATAGCTAGTTAGGTAGCTGGCCAGCAAGTTAAGTCAGCTAGTTAAGTCACCTTTCTAGCCAGCTTTGTAGCTAGGAAGCTAGCTAGTTAAGTCAGCTGTCTATCCAGCTGGCTAGGT
>NW_007171287.1:0-333 GCF_000164805.1 Carlito syrichta | reverse complement strand
CAGCTGGCTGGCTCGGTATCTACATAGTTAAGACAGCTGGCTAGCCAGCTGACTAGCTAGTTAAGTCAGTTACTTAAGTTAACTGGCTAACCAACTGGTTAGATAGTTAAGTCAGTTACTTAAATTAGCTGGCTAACCAGCTGGTTAGATAGTTAAGTCAACTGGTTAAGTCAGCTAGCTAACAAGCTGGCTAGCTATTTAAAAAGCTAGATACATCAGTTGACTAGCCAGATGTCTAGCTAGTTATGTCATCTAGTTAAGTCAGCTGGATATATAGGAAGCTAGCTAGTTAAATCAGCTAGTTAAGTCAGCTAGATAGCTAGTTAAGTCAGC
>NW_007171286.1:0-1358 GCF_000164805.1 Carlito syrichta | reverse complement strand
TAGCTGGCTAACCAGCTGGTTAGATAGTTAAGTCAACTGGTTAAGTCAGCTAGCTAACAATCTGGCTAGCTATTTAAAAAGCTAGATACGTCAGTTGGCTAGCCAGATGTCTAGCTAGTTATGTCATCTAGTTAAGTCAGCTGGATATATAGGAAGCTAGCTAGTTAAATCAGCTAGTTAAGTCAGCTAGATAGCTAGTTAAGTCAGCTGGTTAAGTCCTCTGGCTTGCTAGCTAGCTAGCTAGTTAAGTCAGCCAGTTAGGTGAACTGGCTAGCTAGGTAACTAGCTTGTTATGTCAGCTAGTTAAGTGAACTGGCTAGTTAGTTAAGTCAGCTAGTTAAGTCAGCTGGCTAGCCAGCTGGCTACCTAGGTAGTTAGCTAGTTAAGTCAGAGGGATAGCCTGCAGGCTAGCTAGGTAAGACAGCTAGATAGCTAGTTAAGTAAGCTGGTTAAGTCCTCTGGCTTGCTAGCTAGCGAGATAGCTAGCTAGTTAATTCAGCCAGTTAGGTGAACTGGCTAGCTACATAACTAGCTTGTTATGTCAGGTAGTTAAGTGAGCTGGCTAGCTAGGTAGTTAACTAGTTAAGCCAGAGGGCTAGCCTTCAGGCTAACTAGGTAAGTCAGCTACTTATTTCAACTGGCTAACCTCCTGGTTATCTAAGTAGCTAGCTAGTTAAGTCAGCTGGCAACGCAACTGGCTAGCTAGTTAAGTCAGCTAATTAAATCAGTTGGCTAGCCAACTGTTTAGCTAGGTAGCTAGGCAGTTCAGTCAGCTGGTTAGCCAGTTTACTATCTAGTTAAGTGAGCTAGTTAAGTCAGCTGGCTAGTCAGCTGGCTAGCTATGTAGCAAGTTAGTTAATTTTGCTGGCTAGCAAGCAAGCCAGCTAGTTCAGTCAGCAAGTTAAGCCAGCTAGTTTGGTCTGCTGGATAGCCAGCAGGCTAGCTAGGTAGCTAGCTAGTAAGGACAGATAGCTATTCAGCGGGCTAGCTGGTTAAATCACTTAGTTAAGTCAGCAGACCAGCCAACTTGGTAGCTATTTAAGTAAGCTAGTAAGTCATCTGGCTAGAAAAGTGGCTAGTTAATTAAGTTAGCTAGTTAAGTCAGTTGATTAGCACACTGGATAGGTAGGTAACTAGCAAGCTAAATCAGCTGGCCAGCTAGGTGGCAAGCTAGTTAAGTCCGTTAGTTAAGTCAGCTGACCAGCCAGCTTGCTAGCTAGGTAGCTAGCTAGTTAAGTCAGCTGGCTAGTCAGCTGGATAACTAGGTAGCTAGCTAGTTAAGTCAGCTTGCTAGTCATCTGGCTAGCAAGTTAAGTCAGCTAGTTAAGTCAGCTGGATAGCCATCTGCCTAGCTAGGT
>NW_007171285.1:0-666 GCF_000164805.1 Carlito syrichta | reverse complement strand
GCTAGTAAGTCATCTGGCTAGAAAAGTGGCTAGTTAATTAAGTTAGCTAGTTAAGTCAGTTGATTAGCACACTGGATAGGTAGGTAACTAAGAAGCTAAATCAGCTGGCCAGCTAGGTGGCAAGCTAGTTAAGTCCGTTAGTTAAGTCAGCTGGCCAGCCAGCTTGCTAGCTAGGTAGCTAGCTAGTTAAGTCAGCTGGCTAGCCAGCTGGATAACTAGGTAGCTAGCTAGTTAAGTCAGCTTGCTAGTCAGCTGGCTAGCAAGTTAAGTCAGCTAGTTAAGTCAGCTGGATAGCCATCTGCCTAGCTAGGTAGCTACCTAGTTAAGTCAGTTGGCTAGTCAGTTGGCTAGTTAGTTAAGTCAGGTGGTTAATTCTGCTAGATAGCCAGCTGGCTACCTAGGTAATAAGCTAGTTAAGTCAGCTGGCTAGAAAGCTGGCCATCTAGCTAATTCAGCTAGTTGTCACCTAGCTAGAGAGTTGGCTAGCTAGGTAGTGAGCTAGTTAAGTCAGATGGCTATCCGGCTGGCTAGCTAATAAAGTCATCTAGTTAAGCCAGCTGACTAGCTTGTTTGCTAGCTAGCTAGTAAGCTAGTTAAAATCAGCTGGATTGCCAGCTGGGTAACTATTTTAACTCAACTAGGTTGAGTCAGCTGGCTAATAAGATG
>NW_007171284.1:0-453 GCF_000164805.1 Carlito syrichta | reverse complement strand
GCTAGCTAGCTAGCTAGCTAGGTATATAGCTAGCTAGTTAAGTTAACCAGTTATGTCAGCTGGCTAGCTAGCTAACTGGATAGTTATGTCAGTTAGTTAAGTCAGTTGGCTAGATATTTAAGTCAGCTATTTAAGTTAGTCATTTAAGTCAGCAGGCTTACAAGTTGGCTAGCTGGTTAAGTCAGCTAGTTAAGTCAGCTGGCTAACCAGCTGGCTAGGTAGGTAACTAGGTAATTAAATCAGCTGGTTAGTCAGATGACTATCTAGTTAAGTGAGCTAGTTAAGTCAGTTGATTAGCCAGGTTGTTAGCTAGGTAGCAAGATAGTTAATTTAGCTGGCTAACAAACAGGCCAGCAAGTTCAGTCAGCTAGTTAAGTCAGCTGGCTACCCAGCTGGCTAGCTAGGTAGTGAGCTAGTTAAGTCAGTTGGCTATCCAGTTAGCTAGCTAATTAA
>NW_007171283.1:0-3229 GCF_000164805.1 Carlito syrichta | reverse complement strand
GGAATGGAAAGGAAACGAATGGAACGGAAAGGAGAGGAATGTACTGGAATGTAATATAGTTGAATGCAATGAAATGGAGATGAATGGAATGGAGAAGAATGGAGTGGAATGGAAAACAATGGAATGGAATGCAGAGGAATGGAATGGAATGGAGTGGAATGGAATGGAATGGATAGGTATGGAATGGAGATGAATGGAATGGAGTGGAATAAAATCAACTGTTGACGAATCCAATGGTAAGGAGCAGAAAGAATTGAAACAATTTGAAAGTAATTTAGAGGAATGGAATGGAAAAGAATGTAACTGATAGAAGAGGAAGGGAATGGAAGAGTGGAATGGAATGGAGAGAAATAGAATGCAATGAAGAGGAAAGGAATGGAGAACAGTGGAATGGAAGGGAAAGCAATGGAGAGCAAAGGAATGTAATGGAATGGAGAGGAATGGAATGGAATGAAGAGGAATGGTGAGGATTGGAATTGAATGGAATGGAATAGAGAGTAATGGAATAAAACGGAAAGACAGGAATGGAGAGTAACGGAATGAATTGGAAGTTAATGGAGAAGAATGGTACGGAAAGTAATGGCATGGAATTGGGAGGAATGAAATGAAGTAGAATGGCCTGGAATGGAATGGAGTGGAATGGGGTGGAGAGGAATGGAATAGAGAGGAATGCAATGGAAATTAAAGGAAAATTGACGAAAGGAATGGATTAGAATGTAGTGGAACGGAATGGAATGGACAAAAAAGGAATAGGGAGGAGAGGAATTGAGCAGAACTGAATGGAAAGGAATGGAGAGGAATGGCATGGAATGGAGATGAATAAAATTGAAGGGTAACAGAATGGATAGGAATAGAATGGAGAGAAATAGAATGGAGAGAAATAGAATGGAGACGAATGGAGTAGAAAGAAATAGATTGGAATGGAAAGGAGAAGAAAGGAATGGAAAGTTAAGTAGTGGAATGGAATGGAGAGAATTGAAATAGAAAGGAATGGAATGAAGTAAAACGGAATGGAGTTGAATGGAATGGATTGGAGAGAGTGTAATATAATGGAGATTAATGGAAAAGAAAGGAATGGAATCGAAAGAAATGAAATGGAGAGAAATGGAATCCAGAGAAATAGAATGGATTGCGTTGGAATGGAAAGGAGTATTAGGAAGAGGAATTAAAGGGAAATTCGAGGACTCGAATGGTAAGGAATGGAAATGAATGGAAAGAGATATAATGCAATTTAGAGGAATGTGATGGAAAGGAATGAAATAGAAAAAAATCGAATTAGAAGAATGGAATGGAATGGAATGGAATGGAATGGAAAGAAGAGGAATAGAATGGAAAGAAATGGAATGGAGAGAAATGGAATGGAGAGAAATGGAATAGAGAGAAAGGGAAAAAAGAGGAATGGAATGGAATCGAAAGGAATGGAATGGTATTTAGAGGAATAAATGGAATGGAATAGAGTGGAATGCATTGAAATGTAGATGAAGGGAATGGATAGAAATGGAATGGAACCGAATGGAATGGAAAGGAATGGAGAGGAATGGAATGGAATGGAAAGGAATGGAAAGAAGAGGAATAGAAAGGAGATGGATGGAATGGAAAGGATTGGAATTGAATGGCGAGGAAAGGATTGAAAAAGAATAGAAGAGAATGGAATGCAGAGGAAGGAATGGATTTGATTGAAGATTAATGCAATGGCAAGGAATGGAATTGAGAGAAATGGAATGGAGTAGAATGGAATGGAATGGAGAGGAATGTAATAGAATAGAGATTAGTGGAATATAAAGGAATGGAATGGAGAGGAATGGAATAGAGAGGAATGGAATCTATAGAAATGGAATGGATTGGAGTGGAATGGAAAGGAATTGTGGGTAGAGGAATGAAGGAAAATTCAAGGAATCTAATGAAAGGAATGGAAAGAGATGAAATGGAATTTAGAGGCATGTGATGGAGAGGAATGAAATTGAATAAATGGACTTGAGAAGAAAGGAATGGAATGGAGAGGAAAGGAAAGGAATGGAATGGAATGAAGAGGAACGGAATGGAGAGAAATGGATTGGACTGGAATGAAATGGAGTGGAATGGAATGGAATAGATTAGAAAGGAATGAAGTAGAATGGTATGGAATGGAAAGAAAGCAATTGAATAGATGAATGGAATGGAATGGTGAGGAATGGAATGGAGAGGAATGGATTGGAATTGAATGGAATGATTTGGAATCGAATGGAGAGGAACGGATTGGGATGGTGTGGAATGAAAATGAATGGAGAGGAATGGAATAGAGATGAATTTAGGGGACTGTAGTCGAACAGAATGGTATAAAATATAGTGAAATGGAATGGAGAGGAGTGGAATGGAGTGAAATTAAGAGTAATGGAAAGGAAAGGAAGGGGTTGGAATTGTATGGATTGGAGAGGAATAGTATGAAGAGAAATTGAATGGAGAGCAATGGAATAGAGAGAAACGGAAAGGAGAGGAATGGAATGGAATGGACAAAAATGGAATTGAATGGAATGGAATGGTATCGAGTAGAAAGACTGGAAAGGAATGGAATGGAAAGGAATAGAGTGGAATGCATTGAAATGGAGATGAATGGAATGTCTAGGAATGGAATGGAACCGAATTGAATGGGAAGGAATGGAGTGGAATGGAATGCAATCGAAAGGAATGGAAAGAAGAGGAATAGAATAGAGAAGAATGGAATGGAAAGGATTGAAATTGAATGAAAAAGAAAGGAGAGGAAGAGAATAGAAGAGAATGCAATGCAGAGTAATGGAATGCATTCAAATGAAGATTAATGGAATGGAGGGGAATGGAACGGAGTGAAATAGAATGTTGAAGAATGGAATGGAAAGGAGTTCATTGGAGAGCCATGGAGACGAACGGAGTGGAATGGAGTGCAATGGAATAAAGATGAAAGTAATGGAGATGAATGGAATAGAGAGAAATTGAATGCATAGGAATGGAATGGAATTCAGTGGAAGGGAGAAAAATGGAGTGGGAAGAAATACAGTGGAATGGGATGGAGAGGAATGGAATGGAGTGGATTGGAATGGAATGAAGAGGAGTAGAATGGAGAGGAACGGAATGGAGTTGAATGGAATGGAATGGAGAGGCATCCAAAGGTAAAGAATGGAAAGACATTTAAAAAAGATGGAATGGAATATAAAGAAATGGAATGGAAACGAATGAAATGAAGACAAAAGTAAGGCTAATGGAATGCAGAAGAGTG
>NW_007171282.1:0-1646 GCF_000164805.1 Carlito syrichta | reverse complement strand
AATGGCCAGGAGAGGGAAGATTTGAGGTTGTTCTATTCTTTCTGATTGCTCACATGAGTAAAATATTCTCATAAATATTCAAGTAGCTGTCCAATAAATATGACTGAAGGGATTGCTAAACTGAGACTAAACTGGCTCTGTTGCTTGTGTTATAGGGAGGAGCACCAGAGCTGAAATTGGAAGGGTGTCATCAGAGCCCTGGAGCCTAGAGCACCAGGAGAGTTGAACACAGGTTGAGAGAAGGAGAAGCAAGCAGTAAAGGACAGGTCATGAGTTAATCCAGATGAAAAATCAGCCTCAAATGCCAAGAAGAACAGCGGAACCCAGAGCAACAAGTCACGTTATAGAGATCATAAAAGGCACCAGAGAATCCCCGCTTTTCTTTGCCATGCTGACACCGTATAAAAAGGATCTGAGAGAAGGAAGAATGGGGGTTTGCTTTCCTGAGCATTTCTATCCAAAGTAGAATAATGCAAGAACACAAACCATTCTTTTACATTTTTCAGGGTAAGATAAACTTTAAATCAGATTCAACTTTTGCTATTTCTTCCCTGCTAACCAGAATATAAAGTATGGAGAACATCAAAGTGTATGTAAAGAAATTTCATTTTTTTCCTAGTCATCTGATTTGAAGGAAAATGTGTGACTTTCTCAGACATGTCAAATATTATATTACTCCTTTTGTTACCCCAAAATAGATTATAATAAGGACATAAAATTGATGAATTGATTGACGATTGGTGCTTCTTCCTAAGAATAATGGAAAAACATTGAATTCCCCTAAGTGAGAGTATTCATTGAGGCATTGCTGTAGGATGCTAAAAATATCAAATTTTATCTCTCGCCATTCTGAATTTGTACATAGTGAAAGCACAATTTAATCATATTTTATATTTTCTATTATAAATTGTAGTATAACTATTTCTCCTTAAAAAAGTCAAATGTATGATGGTGCATTATCAGTTTCAGGGTCCTGGAATTTTTTTAGGCATTCATGTAGCTTTCTCATTATCAGACATTCTATGTGGACTATTTGCTCATAAGGCAAACCTAGTGAGTTGCTTTTTTTTTTTTTTACCTGTTTCCACTTTGTAAGAGGGAATACCACCTTTCATTGCTAGGAATCAGGGAAAGCTTCTCCTTCAAAGAGTTTGAATGACCAAACAAATCCACAAACTCATTTTTTAAGAGCATTAGCAAGGTGAATGGTGGTAAACTTAATGCAAAAAAAAAAAAAAAAAAACAAACCAATAGCATTTTATGCATCAGTAAACAACTAAAAAAATAAAATAATTAAAGAGAAAACACCATTTGCAATGCTATCAGAAAAAAATAGCTATCTAGGAATGAATCCAAGTGCAAAACCGTCCTCAGGTAAAATTTTAAGTCCCATTTACAACATATTAGAGAAGACCTGATATATTATACTAACAGATAGAAATGTATAATATCATAAATGTGTTAATTACCACCAACTGATCTACATACTTAATGAAATTTCAATAAAAATCTCAACAGGGTTTTACACAGAATGATTCAATTCCTAACAGTTGAGTGTAAGATTAAAGAGTCAAAATCTACATGGGTTATTCTGAACAAAGGACTGAGAAGGGACTTTCCTTTACAAATGGCAGGACTTAGGGAAG
>NW_007171281.1:0-682 GCF_000164805.1 Carlito syrichta | reverse complement strand
AGTGTTTGCTGTGTAGCTAGCTAGCTGACTTAACTAGCTAGCTAACTAGTTAGCTTACACATTATCCAACGTGCTAGCTAGCTTACTTAATCATCCGACTTACCTCCTTAGCTAAAGAGCTTCCTAGGTGGCTCAAGAGGTTGACTTAACCAGTTAGCTAACTAGCTAGCTAGCTGACTCATGCAGCTGACAACTCATTAGCTAACTAGCTACCTAACCTACTCAACCAACTGACCAAACCCGTTTGCTAACTAACTAGTTAGATGATTCAACCAGCTGACTTAACCAGTTAAGTTGCTAACTACCTGACTCAACCTGCTGTCTTAAACCATTAGCTAACTTGCTAGCTAGCTTTCTTAGCCAGCTGACTTAATTAGAAAGCTGACTTAACTAGCTGAATTAGTTACGTGACTTAACTGCTTAGGTAGTTGATTTAATTGGCTGACTAATCTAATTATCTAGCTGACTTAAATACCTGAATTAAATAATTAACTGACTATTTAACTAGCTGACTTAACTAATTAGCTAACTAGTTAGGTAGCAGACTTAAGTAGCTCACATATATTTAGCTAACTAGTGAGCTAGCTGACTTAGCTAGCTGACGTAGCTAGCTAGCTGGTTAGTTAGCTGACTTAGCTAGCTGACTTAACTAGTTGGCTAACGAGATAGCTAACTCACTTAA
>NW_007171280.1:0-877 GCF_000164805.1 Carlito syrichta | reverse complement strand
GACTGATGTTTAATTGAAATAAAGTTATAGGAATAAATGAGAACATTTTGCTAAATGAAGGCTGAGGCTGCAGTGGCCATGAACGTGCCACTGCACTCTAGCCTGGGTGTCAGAGTGAGACTCCAACTTAAAAAAAAAGACCCAAAAAACATGTTTTCAATCATTTTGGTTTATATCTAAGAATGGAATTTCAGGGTCACAAGACAACTCCATGATTAACCTTTCAAAAACTACCAAATAGTTTCCCATGGCAGCCATACTAACCTGTATTCTTACCAGCAGTGTACTGAGTCTCCAGTGTCCATGTCCTTACTGACACTTGATATTGTTTGTCTTTTCTGATTACAGGAAGCTTAGTGGTGAAAAGTGGTGTCTCACTGTGGTTTCAATTTGTATCTCATGTCTCTAATGACTAAGGATGGTGAGCATCTCAAGCATTTCTTCAAGGCCATTTATTAGTTGGGTTATTTGTCTTATTGTTTTTCAATTACAAAAATGCAGTATGCATTCTAGATACTAACTCGACTCTAGTTAGAAAATATTTGCAAGCACTTTTTTCACATTCTGTACATTGCTTTTTCACTTCCTGACAGTGTCCTTTTAACCACAGAAAGTTTTTGTTGTTGTTGTTTTGAGTCTCATTCTTTCACCTGGGCTGGAGTGCAGTGGCACACTCACAGCCACCCCAGCATTGACCTGCTGGGCTCTGGGATCCTCCCATCTCACCTTCCAAGTAGCCGGAATTACAGGCATGTGCTACCTCACCTGGCTAATTGTTGATTTATTGTAGAGGCAAGGTCTCGCCAAGTTGCCTGGGCTGGTCTCAAGCCCTTGGATTCAGCCAATCCAATCCCCTTGGCCTCCCAAAGTGCTGGGA
>NW_007171279.1:0-533 GCF_000164805.1 Carlito syrichta | reverse complement strand
GGAACCAGGAGGGCAGAAGGGTGGGCACCCAGTGGACACATGCCCCTGTGCCAGGATCTCGCTTGGGGTGGGATCGGTGGACAACTCTGGCTACCCAGTCTGGTTTCTGGGGTCATCTAAAGGGAGCAGAAGGGCAGTGGGTCCTCAAGTGGATTGGGAAGCCTGGGTGCAGTGGCTCACGCCTGTCACCCCAGCGCGTCAACAAACTGAGGATAGCCTGAGTCCCCAGGTTCAAGACCAGCCCAGACAGCTTGGCAAGACCTCATCTCTACAAGAAACCAAAAAAATGAGCCAAGCGTGGTGACGCATGCCTTTTGTTTGGGCCACTCAGGACACTGCAGCAGGAGGATCAACATAGGGCAGCCGGTTGTGGCTGAGGTGGCCAAGAGTGGACCCTTGCACTCCCATCTGGGGGACAGAGCAGGACTCCCACTGAGAGTAATAATTCCAAAATCACAACCACAGTCCGGGCTCAGGGGCTCAGCGTGGCATCCTCAGGGGCTCAGCATGGCATCCTGTCCCTTTGGAGTTAG
>NW_007171278.1:0-351 GCF_000164805.1 Carlito syrichta | reverse complement strand
TCAACTAGCTGAAATAACTAGATAGCCAGCTGGCAAGCCAGCTGAATTAACTAACTAACATCACTAGCTAGCCAGGTGGCTAGCCAGCTGACTAAAATAGCTAGCTACCTGCGTATTCCCCTGGCTTGCCAGTTGACTTAACTACCTAGCTAACTAAATAACCAGTGGACTAACTAGCTGACACAACTAGGTGACTTAACTAGCTAGTCAGTTGGCAAGTGATCTAAATTAACTAGCTATCAACTAGCAAGGCAACAGGCTAGCCAGCTGACAACTAGCTGACTTAACTTTCTAGCTACACAGCTAGCTAGTTGACTTAACTAGCTGAAATAACTAGCTAGCTATGTAGCT
>NW_007171277.1:1675-10232 GCF_000164805.1 Carlito syrichta | reverse complement strand
CCCTGCCACATGTCTCTGTGATGGGACTGCTATATGCCAACTTGGTGGCCATGTCATTATGCCTCTGTGGTGGACCTGTCACATGCCTGTACATTTGAACTGCTGAGTGCCTTTACACAGGATCGGCTGTGTGCCTCCATTGTGGACTCACCACATGCCTCTGTGATGGTCCTGTCATGTACATCTGCAGTGGGACCGCCACATGCCTCCATAATGGCCTTGTGGTATACCTCCATGGTGGCCATGCCATGTGCCTCCAGGATGGACCCACTGCAGGCCTTTGCAATAGCCCTGCCATGTTCATCTTCAGTGGCCCTGCCACATACCTCTGTGGTGCCTCCACCATGTGTCACTGCAGAGACCCTACTACATGCCTCCATGGTCCACCCACCATGAAACTTCATAGTAAACAATTCATGTACCTCAATGGTGGCCCTGCCATGTGGCATTGCAATGGCATGGCTGTTTTCCTCCATGGTGGCCCTGCCACATAACACTGTGATGAACCTGGTGTTTGCCTCCGTGGTGGCTCTGCCACATGCCTCTAGGATGGATTTGTCATGTGCCTCCATGGTGATCATGCTGTGTGTCTTTTGTATGGTCTTGCCACGTGCCTTTGTGGTGGCTCCATCACACACTTCAGTGGTAGATCTGCATCGTTCATCCACAGTGGCCTCATTTCATGCCTTAACAGTGGACCCATTATGTTTTTCTATAGTGACTATGTCATGTGCCTAGAATGGACCAGCTGCATACCTCTGCGTTCCTTTTTGGTGTTTCCATTGCATGCTTTTGCTATGGCCCGACTGCATGCCTCTGCATTGTCTTCATTGTGTGCCTCCATGGTGGCCCACCACATGTCTTTGTGGTGTCCCCACTGTGTGCTTCTGTGATGGCAACACCAAATGCCTCCATGGAGACCTTGCCATGTGCCTTTGTAGATAACTCACAATGTGCCTTCATGGTGGACCCACCACTTGCCTCCATGGATGATATGCCATGTGCCTCAATGTTTAACCCACTGCATTTCTCCATAGTGGACCTGCTGCATACCTCTGTGGTGCATACACTGTATGACTCTGGGTTGGAACTGCAGCATGCTTCTATGCTAGCCCTGCCATTTGCCTCTGTAATGGCTGCATGTCTCCTAAATGACACTGCCACGGTACATGCCTTCTCAAAGTCCTCGCAGTGTGTCTCCTCATTGACCCATAGCATGCCTTCTCAATGACCCTGTAGTGTACCTTCTTGGTATTTCTGAAGTGTACCTCTTCGGTCTCCCCATGGCAACCCTCCTCTGCCTCCTAACAGCATGCCTCCTCAGGCTCCCTGTGATGCACCTCCTCAACCTCATTGTGGTGTTTCTCAGCCTCTCTGCTCTGCATCTCCTTGGCCTCTCTTGAAGTGCCTCTTTGGCTTCACCATGGTACACCTTCTTAGACTTTTGGTGGTGCACCTCCTTGGCCTCCCCACAGTGTGCTCCCTTGGACCCCTTGCAGCATAACTCCTTAGCTTTACCATGGCATGATTCCTTGGTCACAGCATGGAATGACCACTTTGCTGCCACAGGGCATGACTCCTTAGACCTCTCTAGGGTGTGCTTCATTAGCCTCCCTGTGACTTACCTTCTTAGCCTCCACACAATATGCCTCTTTGGTATATCATTGGTATACCTCCTCAGCCCCTTTGCTGTATTCATGTATCCTACACAAAGCACATCTCTTTGGCTTTGCCATGGAACACCTATTTGGACTTCATGCAGTAAGCCTCCTTAGTTTTCCAATGTCAGGTCTACCTTTTCAGACTCCTCTCAACACACATTCTCAGGCTACCCACAGTGTACCTCCAAGAGCTACCTGTGCTGTGCATGCCACCTCAGGTTCCCCACACCACAAATCCTCAGTCTCTCTGTATTGCACCTCTTCTGCTTCCTCATTATGCACCTCCTCAGCCTTCTGTGACATGTTTCCTTAGCCTCACTGTGGCATGCCTCCTTCACCTTTCTCATGGTGCCTCCTAAGCCTCACTGCGGCACATCTCCTCTGATATGGACAGTAGTGCCTCCTTACCCTCCCTGTGCATACCTCCTTGGTCTTCTCACAGTATGCCTCCTTGGCACCGTGGGGAGCCTCTTTAGACTCACGTTGTCATACATCCTTGGCTTCCATGAGGTGTGTCTCCTCAGCTTCATAGCACACCTCCTTTTCTTTTCATGGCACACCTCCTCAGTCTCCTGGCACCATGCATCCTCAGAATCCCTACTGCATGCCTCCTATTAATGTGCCTAATCTTTCCGAAGGTGTGCTTCCTTGACCATAGCAAACTGCTCCTGCATAACCTCCCTGTGGTGTGTGTTTCTAAGGTATCCCTCTTGGCCTCCCAACAGCAACTGTCTTTAGCCTCCCTATAGTGTGCCCCCTTAGCCTCCCCATGACTTGATTCCTTATCAGTCTCCCTTCTAGCCCTCCTTGTGTGTCCCTCCATGACCTCCCTTCTATGAACCTCTTCTGCCATTTCATAGCATGCCTCCTCTGCATCCCCGTGGTATATATCCTAAGCTTCCTCACACCACCAAATTCACCTGCAACATCCTAGGCCTCCCAATAGTGTGCCTCCTTGGCCTCTTCATGGCATTCCTCCATGGCCACCACACACCATGTCTCTTTGGCTTTTCTGCAGTGTTCCTTTTCAGTGACTCCATAGTGCTCCTCCTTGGCCCCCATGCATCATGCCTTCTCTGTATCCCCATGATATGCCTCCTTGTTGATCCCCCAATATGCCTTCTCAGCACCCTCATGGTGTGCCTCCTCAGCGAGTCCATGGTGGACCTCCTCAGTATCACCAAGGATTGTATCTTCGGTGTGTCGTGTCTCCTCAGCCTCTCTGTGGTAAGCCTGCTTGACTATCCTAGCGTGCACCTTCTCAGCATCCCAGCAGTGCACCTTCTTGACCTCCTGCTGGTGTGGCTTCTCATACTACTCATGGCGAACTTCTATGGTGCCCCATGGTGCACTGTACCTCCTTGGTCTCCCTGCATGTGCTTCCTTGGCATTACAGCAGCACATCTCCTCGGCGACACCACTGTGTGCTGTTCTCCCTTGGCATCCCTGGGGTGCAACTCCTTGGTCTCCCCATGTCGTGCATCCTCAGCTTCCCCACAGTGTGCATTCTCTCCCTCCTATGGCCCACCTATTCATCCTAACCCTTGATGCACTTATTCAGTCTTCCTGCAGCATGCCTATTTGGCCTCCCCACTACACACCTTCTTGGCCACTCCATGGCGCACACAGCTCTTCAGTCTTCCAATGGTACACCCTTTTGCTTACCTACAGTGCATATCCTCAGACTACTCATGGGGCATGCCTCCTTGGTTTTCTTGAGTCACAAATCCTTGGCTTCCCTGTGTGGTGTCTCCTTGGCTTCCTATGATGTGCATCCATGGACTCATCATGGAGTGCCTACTTGGCATTTCCATGTTGCACCTGCTAAGCCTCACCATGGTACTGAGCCTCCCTGTGGCATGACTCCTTGGCCTCCTTGCATCATGCCCTCCCAGCAGCAAGATTCCTCAGTCTTCCTGTGGCATGCCTCCTTGTTTTCCCAGAAGTACATATGCTTCCTCAGCTTTCCTATAGTGTGAGCCCCACCTTGGCCTCCCCCCAGTGCATCTCTCATGGCATGCTTCCTTGGCCTCCCCACAGTGTATGCCTCCTCGCCCTCCCTGTGCCATGCCTTTTTAGCTTCCCTATGTCACACCTTATGGGCCACCCGCGGAACTCCTCTTCCCTACAGTGCACCTCCATGGACTCTCCAAGGTGAGACTCCTTGCTTTTCCGTGGTATCTTCTTCAGCCTCCTAAGAGTTTGCTTCCTTGTTCTATTCATGATGCACCTTCTCATCCTAGCCATGGTGCACTTCCTCAACCACCCTTTGGTGCACATCTTTGTCCTAGCCTTGGTGTGACTCCTCAGCCTTCATGTGGTATGCCTTCTTAACTGCCCCATGGTGCACCTCCTCAGACTCACATTCCATGCCTGATCGCCCTTCCTGCAATGTACCTCCTTGGCCTCCCCACTGTATGCATTTTCATCCTCCCTGTGGTAAACCACCTTGGCCTTCTTGTGCCTTACATCCTCTTTGTCCTCATGGCATTCCTCCTCCACCTCCTTGTAGCAATCCCCCCATGTCCACCCCTCATCTTGCTTCCTCAGTTTCTGCCATGCAACTTCTCATCTTCCCTGACACAACCCTCTGTCGTTTCCCTGTAGAAAACCTTCTCAGCATTCCATATTGCATTTCCTCAGCCTCACCATGGCGTGTCTCCCTGGCCTCACAGCTGTGTGCCTCTTTGACCTCCCACATCCTTGTCTTCTTTGTGTACCTACTCAACCTCCCCACAAGAATGCCTCCTCAAAGTCCTGATGGCTTGTCTCTTCAGTCATGCTGAGGTATGCCTCTTTATCTGTCCCATGTATGCTTCCTTGGCCTTTCCACAACATGCTTCCTGGCGTCCCTGTGGCACATCTTGACTCTGCAGCGAACCTCCATAGCCCACTCCATGGTGCAACTTCTCAACATTTTCACTGTCAGCTTTCTTGGCCTCTCTGTGGTGTCCATCTCTGCTGTATATCCGGTTGGCTTCCCCATGGTGTGACTCCTTGGTCTACTCATGGTGCACCTTCTCGGCCTACCTATGGTGTGTGCACCTCCTTTGTCTGCCAGTGTCACAAATCCTTGGCCTCCCCATGGTACATATCTTTTGTCTCTCCATGGTGTGCGTCCTTGTCCTCACAGCAGCATTCTTTCCTGTACTTTCAACATTGTGCTTCCCAAACCTAAACTTGGCAAGCATAATCAGCCTCCCTTTGGTGCAACTCCTTGCTCTCCCTGTGTCATACCTCAGCACCCTCTGTGGTGTATGTGCCTACTCAGCTTCCTCAGCATGCACTCCTTCTCTGCCTCCTCACAGCACATTTCCTTGGTCTCCCTATGGTGCATTTGGCTCCTCAGTCTCCCCACATCCTACCTTCTCACTCTACCTCCATTTCCCCTCCTTGATCTCTCTGTGATGCTTCTTCTCAGCTGTCCCATGGTGCGCCTTCTTCTCCTCCATGTGGTGCACCTGCTTGGACTTCCCATGATGTGTTTCCTAGGCAACCTTCTGGTTAGCCTCCTCTAACTCCCCATGGCACTCCTTTTTGTCCTCCTAGTAGCATGCCTCCTCACCTCTCTGCTGTGCACTTCCTCAGACTCCTTGTAGCACAACTCCTCATTCTTGCGAAGGTGTGACTCCTCAGCCTTTCCACATCATGACTCCTTAGCTTCCCTGCAGTGCGCTTCCTGGGCCTATTTGTTGTTTGCTTCCTCATCCTCCCCACAGTGTGCATCCTCCTACTATCTATGGCATGCCTCTTCAGCCTTCCAATGTTGTACTTTCTCAAACTCTTTACAGTGCATCTCCTCAGGCTTGTTGTGGTACACCTCTTTGGTCTCCTCATGATGTGCACCCTCCTCCTTGGCCTTCCCAGGGTGAGCCTCCTTGGCCTCCTCCTTGGTCTCTTAGTAGCATGCCTTCTAATCAGCCCCACAGCATACCTCCTTTTCACCCCACAGGATGTCCCTCAGTGTTTCTATGGTATACCTCATTGGCCTCCCTGTGGCACCCATCCTTAGTCTCCACACAGAGTGCCTCATTGGCCACTTTGTGGTGCTCCTTCTCATTGTCACTGTGGCATGTATCCTTAGCCTTTCTGCTGTCTAATTCCTTGGTCTCCCTTGGCATACCTCCTCAACCTCACCATGGCACACGTTTTTGGTCTCTTGGCAGTGTGCCTCCTCAGCCAACCTGAAGCAAGCCTCGTTGGACTCCTTGTGGCACACATTCTCATCCTTGCCACAGTGCACTTCCTCAGCCACAGCATGGAATGCCTCCTCAGCCTCCCTGAAGCTCTCGTCCTTAGCCTCCCCACGGCCTGTCTTCTCAGCCTGCCCTCAGCATGCCTCCTCCATGCCCACTCATCCGATCTGCAATATGCCTCATTGACCTCACCACAGTGTGCTTATTTGGCCTTCATGTGGCACACATCTTTGGCTTCCTAATGGTATGTGCACCTTTTGGGCCACCACATGGTAAGCCTCCATGGCTTAGCTGCATTGCCCCTCTTCAGTCTACCCATGGAATTCATGCCTCCTCAGTCTTCCCATGTCATAAAACCTCAGCTTCCCCACGTCTTGTCTCTTCCAACTCCTTGGCCTCCTGTGGCTTGCCTCCTTGGGCTTGCCATGGTGTGCTTCCTTGGACATTTTGCATGCTTCTCCCTAAACCTCACTGTAGTGCTTGTTCTTAGACTGCCTACAGCACTCCTCCTCAACCTCCCTGTGATCACCTACCTTGATCAATCTTCATCTACCTTGGTCAAACTGCAGCATACCTCTTTGGTTTCCGCATGGTGTGCTGCTTCAGCATCCCCCACATTGAATCTCCTGCCACACCATAGCAGGCCTCCTTGTCTTCCTTGGGACAAGCCTCCTAGTCCTCACCATAGCACATTTCTTTTGTCTCCTCACACCACACATCCTCAGCCTCCCTGCTGCATGATTCCTTGTCCTCCACATGGTGTGCCTACTTGGTTGCACTGCAGCTCTCCTCCAGAGCCTCCCCATGGGGTGCCTCCACAACATTTCCATGGTGTACTTCCTTGGCCTCCCTAAAGCTCCTTTCCTCAGCCTTCCTACAGCATGATTTCTTGACCTCCCAGTGGCATGCCTCCTTAATCTACCTTTGGCATACCTCCTAGATCACCTAAGGCACACCTCAGTCTCCATGCAGTGAGTCTCCTCTGCCATTCCACAATGCGCCTCCTCAGCATCACTGCAGCATGCCTTGCATGGCATTCCTCCTCATCATCCCGATGGAGAACCTCTTATATATCCCTATGGTGTGGCATGCATCTTTGGCATCCCTGTCTTGCACATCCTTGGCAAACCCACAGCATGCTTTCTTGGAATCCCCACAGTGAAACTCCTTTGTTTCCTATGGTATGCTTTATTGGCCTCCCCACAGCCCATGTCCTCAACCTCCACGCAATGTACCTCCTCCCTGGATCACTATTCTTCTGCCTCCCTGTAGCCTGCTTCTTCAGTCTCCCTGCACAGTGCATCCTTTACCTCTCAAAGATGTGTAGCCTATTCATTCCTGCAACATGACCCACCTCCTTGGCTTCCCTGTGGTATTCTTCCCTGATGGTTCAATTGCATGCCTTCTTGGCCTCACTGCAGTGCACCTTCCTAACCTCCTTTTGGCATGCCTCCTCAATCTCTCCACAATGTACCTCCTGAGCATCCTGGTATTGTGCCTCCTCATCCTAATTATGGTGAACCTCCTCAGAAACCCCCTGGTGCCCTTTCAATGCCTCCATTTGGCAAACCTCCATGGCCTCTTTATGGTGTGCCTCCTCAGTGTCTCTTTATTATGCATCCTCAGCATTTTCCCGGTGCCCCTACTTGGCGTTTTTGTTGCGTGACTCCTTGGCCTACCCATGATGTGACTCCTTGACCTCCTGGTAGTACACCTCCTCCTACTTACCACAAAGTGTTTCCTAGGCCTCTCCAGGGTCCTTGGTCTCACTATAGTATACCTCCTCAGCTTCCCAGGGGCATGCCACCTTATACTCTTCATGACGTGAAGAGTCATCCTTAGCCTCCATGTGGCATGTCTCCTCAGCCTCTCCATGATACACCTCATGGTCTTAATTGCAACATGCCTCCTCAGTATTTGTGTTGTGTACCTCCTCAGCTCGCCAGCTAACACCCTTTTTAGCAACCCCACAGCAGTCTTTCTTTGCCTTCCGGTGCCATTCTTCCTTGTCCTACCCAGAGCATACCTCCTCGGCGGCCGAATGGCACACATCATTGGCAGTCCCATGACACACATCTATGTCGTCATGGCATGCCTTTTGGGCAGCATGAGGCATGCCTCATCAGCGACCCCATGGCACACTTCTTTGGTATCACCATGGCATGTCTGCTCGGCATCTCCATGGTATGCCTACTCAACATCCCCGATGCACACCTCCACAGTGAGCTTGTGGTGTGCTTCCTATGATTTTCTGTCATGTGCTTCCTTAGTCATCTCACATGGCACATCCTCAGACTCCTGAAATGTGCCTCCTTGGCTTTCCCTATGGCATGTGGCATGCCTCATCAGCACCCCTATGGCATGTCTCTTTGGTGTCACCATGGCATGTCTGCTTGGCATCCCCATGGTATGCCTAATCATCATCCCTGCTAAATACCTCACTGACCTCTTGGTGTACCTCCTTTGATTTTCTGTCTTGTGACTTCTCAACCATCTCACATGGCACATCCTCAGCATCCTAGGATTTGCCTCCATGGCTTTCCTGCTGCACGCTTCCTTGGTGGCTCCACAACCTGCCTTGTTGAAGTTGCTATGATGTGCCTCCTCAGGGTTTCTCAATTACATTTCCTTAGCAACTATGAGGAATGCCTCTTTGGGGTCCCTGTGACACACCTTGTCAGTGTAGCCCTCCTTGGTCTT
>NW_007171277.1:0-1475 GCF_000164805.1 Carlito syrichta | reverse complement strand
GTGGCACACCTTCTTGACCACCCCATAGTGTGCCTCCTTGTCCACCCCATGGAGTGCCTCCTCAGGCTTTCTGTGAAATGCCTCTTCAGTATTCCCATGGCAAGCCCCTAAGCAGTCCTGCAGCATGCCTCCTCAGCATCCCTATGACATGCTTCCTTGACATCCCTGTAGTTCTGCCCCCTTGGTGTCCTCCCAAAGCACCAGCTTGGTCTCTTTGTGCCACAGCTCCTCGACCTCCCAATAGTATGCCTCTAAGGTGGTCCTATGGAATGTTTCCTAGGCAGAAACATGGTGCACGTTCTTGGCATATCCTCAAAGCACATCTTTAATGTATCCTTGCCATGACTTGGCCGCTTCTGTGACCCTGTGACATCCTTCATGGGCTTCCCTGCAGTGCACCTCCTTTGTGACACCATGTCACCCATTCTTAGTGTCACCACAGCTTGTCTCCTCAGCAAATTCGTGATGCACCTCCTTGACCTCCCCATTGTGTGTCACCTTGGCTTCCCTGTGATGTGCCTCCTTGGCCTTTCCATACCACACATACTCTTCCTTCCCTGGGTGTCTCCTCAGTATACCTGCAGCACGCCTCTGCAGTGTCCCTATGACGTGCCTCCTCAGAATTCCCACTGTTCACCTTTTCAGCACCCTTGTGGAGTGTCTGGTAACTCTGCAGCATGAATTCTTGGCCTCCACATTTGTGATTTCTCTACCTCCCCATGGTGCCCCACCTTGGCATTACTACAGTATGAACCTCCTTGGCGATACCCCTGAGCAACTGCATGGTCTCTCTGGAGTGTGTTTATATTACCTCCTTATGACATACCTCATTGGCATCCCCCCATGTCCCTACTCAGCCTTCCTGCCACAAGACATTTTGGTTTTTCTGTAGCACCCTTCTCAGCAGCACTGCACACCACCTCAACATCCCTGTGGCACACCTCCTCAGCATCCTATTGGTGAACCTCCTCGACCTTCCAGTGCTTTTTTCCCTCAGCCTCCCTCTGATGTATTTCCTCAGAATTCCCATGCACAACTTTATCAGCATGATCATGATGCATCTCCTCAACATTCCCGCAGTGTCTCTCCTCAGTGATTCCATGACATTCCTCCTCAGTTTCTACATGTAGCACCTCCAAGATGACTCTACAACATGCAACCTTGGCCTCTCTGCATGATGAATTCTCGCATTCCTGTGGCACAACTTCTTGGCATCCACAGGGCACACCTCCTCAATCTCCCCATGCTTCTAAACCTCAGCCTCCCAGTGGCACACCTCATACTCCCCATCGTTTGCCTCCTTGGCTTTCAGTTAGTGCACTTCCAGCCTCTCTGTGGCATAGCTCCTCAGCATTTCTGCAGTGCAAATCCACAACCTTCCCATGGCACCCTTCCTCAATGTCCCCAAACATGCATCTTTGACAACCCTGTGGTATGCTGTTCTTTCTCAGTGTCCCTATGGGATGCCTCCTTGG
>NW_007171276.1:0-1270 GCF_000164805.1 Carlito syrichta | reverse complement strand
TAAGTTAGCTCAGCTAAATAGTCAGCTGACTAGTAAGGACAACTAAATAGTTTGCCAAATAGTCAGTTGACTAATTAGTTCAGCAAACCAGCATGCCAACTAGTTAACCGAGCTAACTAGTGGGGCCACAACGTCAGTCAACTAGTTGACCAAGCTAAATAGTCAGCCGGCTTATTGGCCAACTTCTTAAGGCAGCTAACAAGTCGGCCGAGTAGTCAGCCAATGTGTTAAACCAGCTAATTTGTCGGCCGACTAGTCAGTCAACAAGTTATGTCACCCAGTTAACTCGTTAACCAACTATTTAAGTCAGTTAATTTACTCGTTTACCAACGAGTTAAAATAATTAGCTACCTCATTAACCAACTCATTAAATCAGCTAACAAGCTTGTTAGCCAACTAGTTAAGTCAGCTAACAAAGTCTGCTAGTTAAACAACTAGCTAGCAAAGTCAGCTAGCTAAGTCCGCTAGCTCACTAATTAGCTAGCTATTTAAGTCGGCTACTTAAGTCTGCTACCTAACTAGATAGCTAATAAGTTAAATCAGCTAGTTATTCAGCTAGTTAATAGTTAGCTATTTAATTCAGGTAGCTAAGTCAGCTAGCCAACTAGTTAAGTCACCAAGTTATGTCAGCTAGCTAAGTAGTTAAGACAGATAGCTAAGTCAGCTAGTTAAGTCAGCTTTCTAATTTACACAGCTGCTTAAGACAGCTAGCTAGCTAGTTAGAAAATGGGTTAAGTCAGCAGGTTGAGTCAGGTAGTTAGCTAGTTAACAGAAAGGTTAAGTCAGCTGGTGGAGTCAGCTAGCTAACTAGTTAGCTAATGGGGTGAGTCAGCTGGTTGAGTAGGCTAGCTAGCTAGTTAGCTAACAAGTTAAGTCAACTAGTTATTCAACTAGTTAATAGTTAGCTATTTAATTCAGGTAGCTAAGTCAGCTAGCCAACTAGTTAAGTCACCCAGTTATGTCAGCTAGCTAAGTAATTAAGACAGCTAGCTAAGTCAGCTAGTTAAGTCAGCTTTCTAATTTACACAGCTGCTTAAGACAGCTAGCTAGCTAGTTAGAAAATGGGTTAAGTCAGCAGGTTGAGTCAGGTAGTTAGCTAGTTAACAGAAAGGTTAAGTCAGCTGGTGGAGTCAGCTAGCTAGCTAGTTAGCTAATGGGGTGAGTCAGCTGGTTGAGTAGCTAGCTAGCTAGTTAGCTAACAAGTTAAGTCAGCTGGATGAGTCAGACAGCTAGCTAGTTAGCTAACAAGTTAAGTAACCTAGTTTGAATT
>NW_007171275.1:0-1770 GCF_000164805.1 Carlito syrichta | reverse complement strand
TCTCTTCCTATTCATGAGAATGGAATATTTTTCCATTTGTTTGTGTCTTCTTGGATTTCTTTGAGCAGTTTTTGTAGATTGCATTGTAAAGGTTTTTCACTTCTCTGGTTAGGAAGACACCAAAGTATTTCATTTTTTGTGTGGCTATTGTGAATGGGATGGTGCTTTTTATTTGGTTTTTTGTCTGTTTGTTGTTAGTATATAGGAATGCAACAGTCTTTTGTACATTTACTTTGTACCCTGAGATTTTCCAAAGTCCTTTATCAATGCAAGCAAGTTTGACATATTCTCTTGGATTTTGAAGGTATATGATCTTATCATCAGCAAAGAGGGATACGTTGACTTCCTCTTTTCCTATTTGGATAGCTCTGATTTCCTTCTCTTGGCTAATTGCCCTAGCTTGTCAGTGACTGGCACCAATCTATGAGGGAGGGTTGGACCCACACCAGAGAGTCAAGACGGCGCGAAGAGACCACTCGGAGGCAGTTCTTCTGGGATCAGTCTGATCAGAACTGAGTCCAAATTTTATTCAGACTCCTTCCAACTTATATACCATTTTCTATACCTTCCAGCAGTGTGATAATTACTTGCTGGGAGCGTACAAATTCCATGATGTATATCGCGCTTTACAAACTATGCATCACAAGACCATCACGAGACTTGCAAGTTCCAAGCAAACAATTTGAATTCCATGATGTCTGACGTGCTTCACAAAACTTACATTAAGGTCACAGGTGCACAATTTCAATACAGTTTGTTCAAAGTGTTTTCCATAATGTTCAATAAATCATTCATATTATACTCTTTGTTCTAAGCCGTGATTAATACAAAAACTTTCTAAGGTAACTCTAGGTTCAATCCAAGTTCACTGACTCCTAATATTTGTTAACGATTAATATTATCAACTTAACACTATACTATAATCTATAAGTTTACTTAAATGACTTAATCTTTATTTATTCCATTAACCTATTATGATTCAACATAGTGTCCTGTAATTCTATAACAATTAATTCAAAACTTATTCCTTACCATGACTTATATGAGTTTCATAAATCTAAACTTTAATCTTTATATGATCTAGTGATTGGACTTTAATACTATGCTATATCTTATTAAGCTAATACCTATCATTAAATCTCATAATTATCATTAACGTATGATTTTTAAAATCATAACACTATAATTCTCATTCTATTCTAATAAAACTACAACTTTAACCCAAAACTTAAATCTTTTTTCCTAGTATATTAATACATGGCTACATGTAAAATTTCCTATTGTCATATTAGAAGCAAAAACAACACCGTTGGGAAAATTTCGGTACACTAATCAAAAGATCTTAAAATTGGCCTACAGGAATAGGAACTAAAGTCATAATCTGAGAAAAGGAAACTTAAAAGCTTAAACAAAACTTAAAAGTTTTCTATGAATGCTTATTACTGTTTAAATCTTTTCCGATGGAAATTGTATCATCTTAAATGTATGTTTTATCCAAACAAGTCTATTCTAAAAATCAAATAGTAGCTGTCACACTCTTGGATAATGGACTGCACGGTTACCATGACAATGGCCACGGGCTGAAGCAAACAGAGTTTCGGCATGTAACGAAACTAGAAAAACATTCTGCCTAGCTAGAGGCAGGGCAAAACAACTTTTATGGTAATTTAGTTTCTAATCTTAACCCTATGAGAAACTGCCTACAGGAACAAGAGCTGACTAACCAGTCTACCAGGAATAGAAGTTAAAAAATATCTAGAAAGAAGTAAA
>NW_007171274.1:0-750 GCF_000164805.1 Carlito syrichta | reverse complement strand
CTTTAACCCAAAACTTAAATCTTTTTTCCTAGTATATTAATACATGGCTACATGTAAAATTTCCTATTGTCATATTAGAAGCAAAAACAACACCGTTGGGAAAATTTCGGTACACTAATCAAAAGATCTTAAAATTGGCCTACAGGAATAGGAACTAAAGTCATAATCTGAGAAAAGGAAACTTAAAAGCTTAAACAAAACTTAAAAGTTTTCTATGAATGCTTATTACTGTTTAAATCTTTTCCGATGGAAATTGTATCATCTTAAATGTATGTTTTATCCAAACAAGTCTATTCTAAAAATCAAATAGTAGCTGTCACACTCTTGGATAATGGACTGCACGGTTACCATGACAATGGCCACGGGCTGAAGCAAACAGAGTTTCGGCATGTAACGAAACTAGAAAAACATTCTGCCTAGCTAGAGGCAGGGCAAAACAACTTTTATGGTAATTTAGTTTCTAATCTTAACCCTAGGAGAAACTGCCTACAGGAACAAGAGCTGACTAACCAGTCTACCAGGAAATAGAAGTTAAAAAATATCTAGAAAGAAGTAAAACTTAGAAGGGACAAGGTCATATAAAATAATTCTGCTGTGCAACTTTCCATCAGGTGTATAGAGATTTACTTATAAGTTTTACTGCCATGTATGCACCCTGGTCACTAATCACACGCCAATATTATAGGTATAACTGATATCCTATGTCAGAGGCGATCTTCCAGATGGGGCCTTTACAGGCCTTCAGCCATG
>NW_007171273.1:0-384 GCF_000164805.1 Carlito syrichta | reverse complement strand
GTGACTCAACTTTCTAGCCAGCAGGTTAGACATCTGACTTAACTATCTAGCGACCTAGCTTAGCCAGCTCACTTAACTAGGTGACTTAAGTAGCTAGTCAGCTGGCTAGCAGGGTGACCTAACTCCCTAGCTACCTAGTTAGCCAACTCTATATCCAGCTGTCTTAATTAGCTAGCTACCTATGCAGCCCTCTGGCTTGTCAGTTGACTTAACTACACAGTTACCTAGCTAACCAACTGTCTAGTGAGCTGAGTTACCTAGGTTACTTAAGTGGTTTGCTAACTAGCTAGCCAGCTGACTTAACTATCTAGATTTCCAACTAGACAACTGGCTACCCAGCTGACATATTGCTGATTTAACTAGACAGCAAACTGACTTAACTAG
>NW_007171272.1:0-1014 GCF_000164805.1 Carlito syrichta | reverse complement strand
TTTCCTGAGATGAGAATTAGATTTAGGCCCCTGGTCCAGCCTATAGATTCTCATCTCAGGGTGACCACACCAATTATGACCAGTAATTTACAGCTTGAGTTGTTCTGAAATCAATACAAATTTGCTCTTCATTGAAAGGACTATAGAACATGGTGACAGGCAGCCCCCAAAAGCAATTGACATGGGAGTGGGGAGCTTGCAGAGCCTAGAGAGAAGTCAGGCAATTTAGAGAAGAGATGAAGCAGAGAATGAAGAAGGCTAACCTCTGTCCAGTGGGCTGTGGCCAGGGCCAGCCAGAGTTCCCACTGGGCTCAGGACAGTTGTGGTGAGAAAGTAGATTTGATGGACAGTGAGATGTGGAAGTAAGAGCATAGGTTTGGAGTCAAGGGAAACTAGAATTGTATTCCAGCTGTGCAATTCTCTACTCTGGGCAGTTGGGCTAAATTCCTTGAGACTCAAATTTCTCATCGGTAAGACGGGCAAATAACTGAACCTGTTGCATAGATGAAGACAAAATGAGGCCACCTGTGCAAAGCACTTGCTTCACCACAATATGAGGCTGACGAGTTCACTTTAGAGAAAGGAACTGTGGAGTCAGGTGGAGCTGGGGGAAATTCCTACCTCTTTCACGTCCCAGCTGAGTAACCTTGGGGAAGTCATTCACACTTTGATCCTCAGTTTCCTGGAGTAACAATAGGTCAATCAACACAGTGCACAGAACTTAGTGTACATCGAAAAGAAGATGCCATCATCTGTGTCAACCTAATGCTCACCCGTCCCAAGCTGAGCATTGGCTCAATCATTCAACGAGTTCATGTATTTTTCAGAAGATATCCCCACCCCGAATTGGGTGACCTGAGGAGAGTTTAATTTAAAAATTCAGTGACACCAAAATATTTAAATAATAAAATAGCCATTAAAATTATACACACCTGGACTATTTACTACGGTGTGAATGGAGCATTGGAAAACCAACAGGAGACAGTTTTGACTTCAAGGGTTATGCCCGTGGGG
>NW_007171271.1:0-364 GCF_000164805.1 Carlito syrichta | reverse complement strand
CAGCACCCAGCTATCCACCCCTGGCTTTGGGAGGTCTAGGCACCATTCTTCTGTCAGTGGGATTCCATCAGCTCTTGGAAAAGCAGCATTCCTCTTCTTTCCAGGCAGGCAGGAGCTGAGGGGTCCTTCAGCCTTCAGGGATTTGGGCTGTACTGGGCAGGGAATTTCTCAAAGGAACTGCCTGTTGGTGGTCCCCATTCTGGTTCCATCCACCTGTTAAGCAGCCATTCAAGTCACTCCATTCTGGAGAAACAGGCATTTGCCAATCCCTGTAACATCCTGGGGTTTGTGAATTCTTAAATCTGGATATACGTTTATAGGTATCAATTCAGTCTTAAATTTGGGTTGGCCTTACTCTTGTAGA
>NW_007171270.1:0-431 GCF_000164805.1 Carlito syrichta | reverse complement strand
CTACCTCTCTAGACACCTGGATAGCAAGTGACTTAACTAGCTGACTTAATTAGCTAACCAACTGGCTAGGTAACAGACATAACGATGTCACAATCTTACTAGAGAATTGGCTAGCCAGGTGACTTAACTAGCTGTCTTAACCAGCTCTCCTGCTATCTAATCAGTTGAATTAACTTGCTTGCTACTTAGCTAGTCAACTGGCTATCCAGCTGAATTAACTAGGTGATTTATATAGCTAGCCAGCTGTCTATCCAGCTCACTTAACTAGCAAGCTACCTAGCTAGTCAACTGATAAGCTAGGTGGCTTAGCTAGCCAGCAAGCTGAATAGACAGCTGACATAATTAGCTAACTACCTAGATAGCTAGCTGGATAGCCAGATGACTAATTGCCTAGCTACGTAGCTAGCCAGCAGGCTAGCCAGCTGACTTAA
>NW_007171269.1:0-377 GCF_000164805.1 Carlito syrichta | reverse complement strand
AGTGGAATTGAGTGGAATGGAAAGGAGTGGAATGGAGTGAAATGGAAAGGAGTGGCATGGTATGGAATGGAATGGAGAGGAATTGAAAAGGTTGGAGTGGAATGTAATGGAGTGGATATCAATGGAATGGAATGGAATGGATTGGAATGGAAGGTTGATCAATGGAATTTAATGGAATGGTATGGAATGGAGAGGAATGGAATGGAGAGGAATGGATTGGAAAGAATGGAGAGGAATATAATGCCATGGAGTGGAATAGAATGAAGAGGAGTGGAATGTTATTCAACAGGATGGAATGGAATGGAGAGAAGTGTATTGTAATGTAATGGATGGAGAGGAATGGAATGGAGAGGTATGATGTAATGGAATGGAATGGA
>NW_007171268.1:0-873 GCF_000164805.1 Carlito syrichta | reverse complement strand
TCATTACTTTACTCTGTATTCCTTTCCATTCCTTTCCAACCATTCCTCTCTATTCCATTCTGTACCATTCCATTTATCTCCGATCCGTTTTATTCCACTCCATTACATTACATTCCACTCCATTCCATCTCATTCCTCTCCTTTCTTTCCATTCCTCTCCATTTCTTTCCATTCAATTCGATTCCTTTTTTTCTTTCCTATCCATTCAATTCCTTTCCATTCCGTTCCTCTCTATTCCATTCCATTCCATTCCATTGCACTCTATTCCATTTCTCTCCTTTCCTTTCTTGTACATTCCATTTCATTCCATTACATTGATCTCCATTCCTTTCCACTCTATTCCATTCCAACCCATTCCATTCCATTCCTATCTATGCCATTCCGCCCTATTCCATTCCATTCAATTCTATTCATCTCCATTCCATTCTGTTCCATTCCATTCCACTCCATTCCACTTTTCTCCATTGCATTCCACTCCATTCCAGTCCATTTCATTCCTCTCCATTCCATATCATAGCATTCCACTTCACTCCATTCAAATCCACTCCATTCCATTCTATTCCATTCCTCTCCATTCCATTCCATTCCGTTTCTTTCCATTCCATTATATTCCTCGCAATTCCATTCCATTCCAATAAATTCATTCCTTTCCATTCCTCTCCATTCCATTCCATTCCTCTCTATTCCATTCCTCTCCATTCTAGTCCATTCCATTCTTTTCCATTCTACTCCATTCCATTCCATTACATCATACCTCTCCATTCCATTCCTCTCCATCCATTACATTACGATACACTTCTCTCCATTCCATTCCATTCTGTTGAATAACATTCCACTCCTCTTCATTCTATTCCACTCCATGGCATTATATTC
>NW_007171267.1:0-418 GCF_000164805.1 Carlito syrichta | reverse complement strand
TGAATGGAAAGAAATGGAGAGGAATGGAAAGAAAGGAGAGGAATGAAATGGAATAGAGTGTAATGTAATGGAATGGAGTGGAATAAAATGGATAGGAGATAAATGGAATGATACGGAATGGAATAGAGAGGAATGGTTGGAAAGGAATGGAAAGGAATTCAGAGTAGAGTAGTGAAATGCAGAGGATTGGAATGGAATGGAATGGAATGGAATGGAAGGGAAGGGAATGGAGTGGAATGGAATGGAATGGAATGGAATTCAGTAGAATGAATGGAATGGAGTGGAAAGGTATGGTAAAAATGGAGTTGAATGGAATGGAATGGAATGGAATGGAATCGTATGAAGAGGAATGGAATGACATGGAATGGAATCGAATGGAGAGGAACGTAATGCAGAGGAATAGAATGTCATAGAATAG
>NW_007171266.1:0-4223 GCF_000164805.1 Carlito syrichta | reverse complement strand
TGGAATGGAATGGAATCGTATGGAGAGGAATGTAATGCAGAGGAATGGAATGGCATGGAAGGGAATCGAATGGAGAGGAACGTAATGCAGAGGAATAGAATGTCATAGAATAGAACGTAGTGGAGAGCAATAGTATGGAATGGAATGGAATGGAGTTGATCGGAATGGAATGCCTCAGAGAGGAATGGAAAGGAAGGAAATGGACAGAAATGCAGAGGAATGGAATGGAAAGGAATGAATTGGATCTGAATGGAATGAAATGGAATGGAATGGAATTTAATGGAATGGAATGGAATGGAATGGAATGGATTGGAGTGGAATGAAATGGAATGGGAAGGAATGGAGAGGAAAGAAATGCAATGGACTGGAACGGAATGGAGAGGAATGGAATGGTATGGAATGGAGAGGAATGGAATGGAATGGAATGGAGAGGAATGGAATTGAAATGAATGGAATCGAATGCAATGGAATGGAATGGAATGGAATGGAGAGGAATGGATGGAATTAAATGGAGAGAAATGGAATGGAGAGGAATGGAATGGTTTGGAATGGAATGGAATGGAAGGGAGAGGAATGTAACACAGAGGAGTTGAATGGAATTGAATGGATGGAATGAATGGAGAGGAATGAAATGCAATGGTAAGGAATGGAAAGGAATGGAATGGAGAGGAATGGAATGGAATGGAATGATTGCAATGGATATAAAAGGAATAAAATGGAATTAAATGGAATGGAAAGCAATGGAATGGAGACCAATGGAATGGAATACAATGCAGAAGAGTGGAATGAAATGGAATGGAGTGGAATGTAGAAGAATGGAGTGGAATTGAGTGGAATGGAAAGGAGTGAAATGGATTGAAATGGAAAAGAGTGGAATGGAATGGAATGGAGAGGAATAGAAAGGTTTGGAGTGGAATGGAAAGGAGTGGATAGGAATGGAATGGAATGGAATGGATTGGAATGGAAGGGTGATCAATGGAATTGAATGGAATGGTATGGAATGGAGAGGAATGGAACGGAGAGGAATGGAATGGAAAGAATGGAGAGGAATGGAATGCCATGGAGTGGAATAGAATGAAGAGGAGTGGAATGTTATGCAACAGAATGGAACGGAATGGAGAGAAGTGTACCGTAATGTAATGGATGGAGAGGAATGGAATGAAGAGGTATGATGGAATGGAATCGAATGGAGTAGAATGGAAAAGAATGGAATGGACTGGAATGTTGAGGAATGGAATACAGAGGAATGAAATGGAATGGAGAGGAATGGAAAGGAATGGAATTGATTGGAATTGAAGGAATTGCGAAGAATATAATGGAATGGAAAGGAACGGAATGGAATGGAATGGAGAGGAATGGAATAGAATGGAATGGAGTGGAATGGAATGGAGTGAAGTGGAATGCTATGATATGTAATGGAGAGGAATGAAATGGACTGGAATGGAGTGGAATGCAATGTAGACAAGTGGAATGGAGTGGAATGGAATGGATTAGAATGGAATGGAGGTGAATAGAATTGAATGGAATGGAATAGGGAGGAATGGCATAGAGAGGATTGAAATGGAATGGGTTGGAATGGAATGGAAAGAAAGGGAGATGAATGGAATGCAAGTGAATGGAATGGAATCAAATGGAATGGAATAGAGTGGAGGAGTGGAATCCAATGGAATAGAATAGCGTGAAATGGAACGGAGAGCAATGGAATGGAATGAAATGGAATGTACAGGAAAGGAAAGGAGAGAAATGGAATAGAGCACAATGGAATGGAATGCAATGGAATAGAGAGGAATGGAATGGAGATGAATTGAATGGATAGGAAAGGAAAAAAAGGAATCGAATTGAATGGAAAGAAATGGAGAGGAAAGGAAAGAAAGGAGAGGAATGAAATGGAATGAAGTGGAATGTAATGGAATGGAGTGGAATAAAATCGATTGGAGATAAAGGGAATACTACATAATGGAATAGAGAGGAATGGTTGGAAAGGAATGGAAAGGAATTCAGAGTAAAGTAATGAAATGGAGAGGATTGGAATGGAATGGAATGGAATGGAGTGGAATGGAATGGAATGGAATGGAATGCAGTAGAATGAATGGATTGGAGTGCAAAGGTATGGTAAAAATGGAGTTGAATGGAATGGAATTGAATGGAATGGAATGGAATCGTATGGAGAGGAATGTAATGCAGAGGAATGGAATGACATGGAATGCAATCGAATGGAGAGGAACGTAATGCAGAGGAATAGAATGTCATAGAATAGAATGGAATGGAGATCAATAGTATGGAATGAAATGGAATAGAGTTGATTGGAATGGAATGTCTTGTGGAGGAATGGAATGGAGAGGAATGGAACGGAATGAAATGGACAGATATGCAGAGTAATGGAATGGAGAGGAATGAAATGGATCTGAATGGAATGGAATGGAATGAAATGGAATGGAATGGAAAGGATTGGAGTGGAATAAAATGGAAAGGGAAGGAATGGAGAGGAAAGGAGTGCAATGGACTGGAACGGAATGAAGTGAAATGGAATGGAACGGAATGGAAAGGAATTGAAAGGAATAGAGAGCAATGTAATGGAACGGAATGGAATATAGAAGAATAGAATTGAATTGAATGGAATGGAATACAAGGGAATGGAATGGAACAGAATTGAATGGAGAGGAATGGAATGGTATGGAATCTAGAGGAATGGAATGAAATGGAATCGATTGGAGTGGAATGGAATGGTGAGGAATGAAATGGAATGCAATGGATACAATGGCATGGAATAGAAAGGAATGGAATTGATTGGAGAGGAATGGAAAGGAATGGAAAGAATGGAATGGAGAGGAATGCAATGGAATGCAATGGTTTGGAATGGAATGGAAAAGAGAGGAATGGAATGGAATCGAATGGAATGGAAAAGAATTGACAGGAAAGGAATGCAATGGAGTGGAATTGAAAACAGAGGATCACAATAGAAGGGAATGAAGTGTAATGGAATGAAGTGTAGTTGAATGGAATGGAAGGGAATGTGGAGGAATAGCATTGAATGGAATGGATTAGAGAGGAAAGAAATGCAATGGAATGGAATGAAATGGAGTGGAGTGAAATGGAATGGAATGGAAAGAAATTGAATGGACTGGAGAGGAGTGTAATGGAATCGAATGGAATTGAGAGGAATGAAATTGAAATTAATGGAATCGAATGCCATGGAATGGAATGGAATGGAATGAAGAGGAATAGACGGAATTAAAAGGAGAGGAATGGAATGGAGAGGAACAGAATGGAAGGGAATGGAATGGAATGGAATGGAATAGACGGGAGAGGAATGTAATACAGAGGAGTTGAATGGAAATGAATGGATGGAAGGGAATGGAGAGGAATGAAATGCAATGGTAAGGAATGGAATGGAATGTAGAGGAATGGAATGGAATGGAATGATTCGAATGGATATAAAAAGAATAAAATGGAATTAAATGGAATGGAAAGTAATGGAATAGAGAGGAATGGAATGGAATGGAATGCAGAAGAAAGGAATAAAATGGAATGGAGTGGAATGAAGAAGAATGGAGTGGAATTGAGTGGAATGGAAAGGAGTGAAATGGAGTGAAATAGAAAGGAGTGGAATGGAATGCAATGGAATGGAGAGGAATAGAAAGGTTTGGAGTGGAATGGAAAGGAGTGGATAGGAATGGAATAGAATGGAATGGATTGGAATGGAAGGGTGATCAATGAAATTGAATGGAATGGAGAGGAATGGATTGGAAAGAATGGAGAGGAATGGAATGCCATGGAGTGGAATAGAATGAAGAGGAGTGGAATGATATGCAACAGAATGGAATGGAATGGAGAGAAGTGTTTTGTAATGTAATGGATGGAAAGGAATGGAATGGAGAGGTAGGATGTAATGGAATGCAATGGAGTAGAATGGAAAATAATGGAATGGACTGGAATGGAGAGGAATGGAATAGAGAGTAATGGAATTGAATGGAGAGGAATGGAAAGGACTGGAATTGACTGGATGGAATGTAATTGTGAGGAATATAACGGAATGGAAAGGAACGGAATGGAACGAAATGGAGAGGAATGGAATAGAATGGAATGGAGTTGAATGAAATAGAGTGAAGTGGCATGCTGTGATATGGAATGGAGAGGAATGAAATGGACTGGAATGGAGTGGAATGCAATGGAGACAAGTGGAATGGAGTGGAATGGAATGGAATAGAATGGAATGCAGATGA
>NW_007171265.1:0-591 GCF_000164805.1 Carlito syrichta | reverse complement strand
AAAAGAGGTAAAGTTTGTTGATAGGTGGGCAGGGCAATGGAAGTCTCTGCCTGGAGAATGACATGGGCAGTTTAAGCAGATTTGTTTTTCTCCACTTGTCTGGGTCCTCTGGTTTGGGGTCTCACGCTGAGTTCCTCAGCCAGGGTGGACCCGGAGTTCCAGAGCTCCAAAGTTCCAAAGGGCAGACTCTAAATGGCAAGAGTGGCACTGGGACTCTACAGAGGACTTCAGCCAGTAATGGAACCGGTGTCTCTGAGGGGTGGGCGCTCAGAGCCTCCCTGTGCCACCGGCAGTGCCGGGTGCCAGGCCAGGGGAGAGAGCTGGAGGGAGCAGGGACCCAAAACTTCCCCGCACGCTGCAATACCTGGCCTTAGGAAATGAGGTAAAGTTTGTTGATAGGTGGGCAGGGCAATGGAAGTCTCTGCCTGGAGAATGGCAAGGCAGTTTAAGCAGGTCTGTTTTTTTCCGCTTGTCTGGGTCCTCTGATTTGGGGTCTCACGCTGAGTGCCTCAGCCAGGGTGGACCCAGAGTTCCAGAGCTCCAAAGTTCCAAAGGGCAGGCTCTAAACAGCGAGAGTGGCGCTGGGACCCG
>NW_007171264.1:4909-8308 GCF_000164805.1 Carlito syrichta | reverse complement strand
TAGTGAATAGCCCTCCTCTGTGATATGTATTCCAGTAACTGGGCCTCCTCCATATTTGGTGTTCTAGTGACTAGCCCTTCTTCATGTTGTGTCCCCAGTGACTGAGCCTTCATTTGTGAAGTGTGTTCCTGCGACTGCCCCTCCTGCTTCATGAGTGCCTGAGTGACTGGCCCACCACTGTAATGAAAGTCCCGGTAACTGGTCATTCTCCATTGTTAGTGCCCCAGTGACTGGTCTTCCTCTGTGATGGGTGCTACAGTGAGAATTCTCTTCTGTGATTGGTACCCTATTGACTGAACCTCCTCCGTTGTACATGCCTTACTGACTGAACATCTTCTATGATGGTTGCTATAGTGACTGAACCTGCCTCTTCTCTGTGATGGGTGCCTTAGTGAATGAATATTCTGTGTGATCAGTGCCTCAGTGACTGGACATTTTCATTGATGTGTTACCCAGTGACTGGTCTTCTACTGTAACATTTTTCCTAGTAACTATCCCTCCTCCATAATAGGTACCCCAGTGACTGACCCTCCTCTGTTATCAGTGCCAAAATGACTAGGTCTCTACTGTCTGATTGTTCCAGTATATAACCCACCTTTCTGAGCAGTGCCCCACTGGTTCTCTTCTGTGATGGGTATCCCTGTTAGTGGACTTCCACTGTGATGGGTGAACAAGTGACTATTTATCCTCTGTGAAAGATGCACCAATGTTTGGCACACCTTTGCGTTGGGTGATCCCTTTAATGGCCCTCTTCTGTGTAGGCTGTTCCAGTGACTTGAACCCTCTGTGACAGGACTCCTCTGTAACAGGTGGCCCCAGTGACTGCATCACCTGTGTTGTGTGCACCAATAACTGGCTTTCCTCTGTGGTAAGTGTCACAGTGATTGGCTCTCTTTTGTTATGGGTGCACCAATGATTAGTCTTTTTCTGTGATGGTTGCCTCAATGACTGGCCCTCCTTCATTATGGGAGCTCCAGTGACTGGCCCTCCTCTGCAATGTGAGTTAAGTGACTGGGTCTACTCCATAATGGGTGCACCTGTGACTACCCCACCTCTGTGATGGATGTACCTGTGACTGATCCTTCTCCAAAATGGGGCCTCTAGAGACTTGTCTTCTTTTGTGATGGTTGCCCTACTAACTGGCCCTTCTCTGTGATGTGTCCCACTGATAGGCCTTTTTCCATAATGGGAGCCTCTTTTACTGGATTTCCTCTGTAATGGTTACCTCAGTGTCTGACCCTCTTCTGTGATGGACGACACCGAGGTTCATCAGCCATTGAGACACCAATCACAGAGGAGGTCCAGTAAAAGTGGCACCCATATTAGAGGAGAGGGAGGATTGATTGTCCTAAGTGATGGGTGTCTCTGTGACTAAATGAACTCTGTTGTGGTTTCCCTAGTGACTGGGCTGCATCTGTGATGGATGTCCCAGTAAATAGTCCTGTGTGATGTGTTCCCAGTTACTACCCTCTTCTGTGATGGGTGCCTTAGTGACTGTCCTTCATCTCTGTTCAATACCAGGGAATTGAACTTTCTTCATATAGGTGAGTCAGTGTCTGAACTTTCTCTGTGACTGGTGATTCAGTTACTAGGCTTCATCTGTGATGAATGTCTGAGGGCATAGTCCTCCTCTGTGATAGGTGCCCAAGTTCTGGGCCTCCTTCTAATGGGTACCCTAGTTATTGGTTCTGCAGTGTTATGGATATTTCAGTGCCTGCCCTGGTGCCTAAGTGACTGTGCCTTCTCTGATAGGTGCCCCAGAGACTAGCCTTCATCTCTGATGGGTAACACACTGGCATTATCATCTCTATAATGGCCGCCCGTTACTGGCCCTGATTTGTGATAAGAGACACAGTGACTGGAACCTCCTAATAAGTGACCCAGTGATGTGCTCCAATGTGATTGGTGCCTTAGTGCCTGGATCTCCTTTGTGATGGGTGCTCCAGTGACCAGTTCTCCTCTATTTTCCCAGCGACTTCCTCTCCCATCTGGTTGGTGCACCAATGAGTATCCCTCTTCTGTTATGGGTGCCCCAGTGACGGGTCCTCCTGCATAATATGTGCCTCAGTGAGAGGCACTATTTTCTTATGTGTGCAACAATGACAGGCCCTCCTCTGTCATCAGAGTCCCAGTGACTGGCCCTAATCCACAATGACTTCCCTAGTGACTAGCTCTTTTTTGTAATTGGTCCCTCAATGTCTGGCTTTCCTCAGTAATGTGTATACCAGTGACTGGCTCACCTCTCTGATGGTTGCCCTAGTGGATGTGCCCCCTTCATGATGGGTGACCCAAGATGTCCCGTCTTCTAATATGGATGCCACTTTTACTGATCTCTTCTCTGATTAGTGTCCCAATGACCAATGATCCTCCATTATGGTTGACCCACTGACTGGCCCTTTTCTATAAGAGATGCCCAGTGAGTAGCTCTCTTCTTTGGTGGGTACCAAACCAAACTTTCTTCCTCAGTTATGTCTGTCCCAATTACTGGCCATTCTCTGAGATCAGGGTCTTCTAATGGGCCCTTCTAAGGGGAGCCCTTCTAATGGGAGCTGCAGTGTTCAGACTTCTTCTGTGATGGACTTCTCAGTTACTGGTCCTCTGTGATGTTTGCATTAGTAACTGGCTCTTCTTTGTGATGGGTGCCTCAGGGATTAGTTCTCTATCATGGGTGCTCCAGTGAATGGCATCCTCTGTGTTGATTACCCCCGGGATTATACAACTACTGTTATGGGTGTACCAGTGAATGGCCTAATCTGTGATAGGTACCTTAGTAATGGAGTCTCCACTTTGATGACTACCCATTGACGGGTCCCCCACTGTGATGGGTGTCACTGTGACTGGCATTCCTCTGTAAGGGTGCACCAGTGATTAGCCTTCTTCTCTGCTGGTTGTTTCAGTAACTGATCATTGGGGCACCCAGTATGGAGAAAGCTCAGTCAATGGGGACACCTATCTTAGAAAAAGGCTAATCACTGGGTTATCCATCACAGAAAAAGTCAGTTATTTGGACACCCATCACAGATGAGAGCCAGTCTCTGGGTCACCCATCACAGAGGAAAACCAGTCATTGGGACACCCATCACAGAATAGGTCAGTAACTGGGAAACCCATCACAGTGGATGTTTAGTCTCTGGAAAACTCATCAAGTGCTCTGATCACAGAGGAGTGTTAGTCGTTGATGCACTAATCACTGAAGAGGGCCTTTCACTGAGACATCTCAGAAAAGGTCAGTTATGGGGGCACCCCTCACAGAGTTGAACCTGTCACTGGTCACCTTTCACAAAGGAAGGGCAATCACTGGGACATTGATAACAGAGGAGAACATGTAACTCAAGAAACTATCACAGAGGAGGCCAATCATGGAGGCACTCCTCACAGATAAGTGCTAGTCACTGGGAC